>NC_133773.1:48623995-48763665 GCF_003597395.2 Chelonoidis abingdonii
CCCCATCATTGTCTATTGTAAACACCCTATACATCCCATCCCTTCGTATTTTATTGTTAAATTCCCACCACTTCCTTTTTCCTTTAATAAAGAAATTAATTGGCACCCCACGTGCGTGGTAATTGCTCCCCAAGATCCCATATACCTGCTGGCAGGGACACCTTTCTTTTGCTCCTTTTCATTTTAGTTTTCTTTTTTCTTCCTCACCGGAGCAGTATATATTTTCACCGTAATTCAACTCTCTCTTTCTCGCACTAAATAGAATGTTGGGTTTTTTTTAAAGCACTCAACTATTACTGCAAGAATGCAAATGCCATTTCTTTTTTCCAACTTTAAATCTCTTATTGATATAAAATAAAGAAGAGTGAGGGGTACATGATGAAAGGGTTGAACTTGAGTGATTTGATTTGTGAACTAAAACTCTCTTTTGAGCTAAATGACAGAGAGGCAGAATTATTCCAGATTATCCAAAATAAAACTGAATAACAGAACACTGAAGAGTTAAGATACAGGAAAATGAGGAGAAAGGATAGAGTGCTCAAGAGCAAGGAGAAAATTATCCATTTTGCATATAAATGATGTAATTAACCCCTCAGTTTCTCAGGCAGAAATGGGCATTAATTAAAACATTTTATTATCCTCTGGCCGACTGACATATGAAATTAATTAATTAGATAAATAGATTAGATAGATAAAAGCAAACAAAAAATCTAACAACCACCACCACGTTTACAAAATAATTTTCCAATAGAACCTATAATATACACAGAGTTTCAGTTCTGTAGCAAGTTATCATACACATACTTTATTTCAAATCATTCATAGGGCTTGATATAAAAAGCCAAAAGCAGAATAAAATATTTACAGAAAAAGCAAATAATGGTATAATATGAGGAAAGGGAATTGAAAGCCTAATGGTCTGAGCATCATTGTTTTCTTCTGATTAATGCTGGAAACTCAAGAGCCACTGTGTTTAACTGTGCTGATGCTACAAGTGCTGTAATTAAGCATGAGAATGATTTTACAAATTCTGCATGCTGACTGTTTTCTGCAAAGTACCCAGCAGAATCACCAATATGCTGTTAAAACCGTAACTATGGAGTCTGGTACTACAGATCAACATGGCTATTTCTTACTGTGTTTTATTGATCAGCAATGTTCCAAGCCATCCTCTCTTCTCATTTGTCAAGTGATAAACAAGTTAAGAAATCTTTTGCAGATTCTGAGATAATGAATGTGCTGTATTCAATCATTTGAAATGGTATTGTGCTACAAAGCAAGGAAAAATCTGAAAGGTATAACGAATTTGAAAAATTCCACTATCATTCATATCATCTAATTGACCGAATGTTGGCAAGAGACTTGGCAGACCAGCTTGTTAGTGCCCAGTACTGTGGATTGATGATTGATGAATCAGCTGGCTTCACTGATGCTACTCAAACATTCATTGATATTCCAAATTATCAAAAGTTATCTAGACAGACCTTCATGTTTCATTTAACATTTTTTTTCTGTTGTTGGTCTCCATTTCAGCTGCCTATGTAACTGTAGAGATAATACAATAGAATGATCATCTACAAAATGAAGAGTGCAACTCTCTCTTTCCCTCTTGGAACTGGAAGACTGATGCACAAATGCAGCAAAAATCAGACTGTAAATCTCAGAAGAACCAATGTTCTTTTCCTATTACCTGTACTTTTAGATTTGACTAAGTTAGAAATAGTAGAAGAATGAGATTTCTTGCAGTATTTCTATGGCCAGACCTGATTCAAATCCAAAATAATAAGTGCACTTGAAAAAATATTAAAAACAAACTTTTGAACTTCAGAAAAGATTCAGGTTTGGTTCAGTTTAAGGTATGGATATAGATTAAATTCAGGCCAAGAAGTCTGGAATAAGTGTTGTGGTTTATGAAATCTCAGAATTCATAGATGTCCAGATCATAAGGGGGAAAGTAATAAAATAGATACACTGTAGCACCAATGGGTGCCCTTTAAAAAGTAGCCTGTTATGCTTATACCATGATTTGTGAGTGTGTGTTAGGGTTTCAGCTGACAAGATCTGCTGCTTAAAAACTCTATATGTTTGCAGGCACAAAATGGCTTTTAACCTTCATAATCTGAATGAGAAAAAGACATAATTCTATTAACACAGCTGGAGAAACAGGAAAAAAAATAAGCATGGGACAGGTAGTATGTTTCAGAGAAGCTAAAAATATAACAGATAGAAAATGTGAGAGAGCTTTGAAAGTTGGTTTATTCATGGACACCAATGTACTGATACTGAAAACAATTTTTAACAGCAAAGCCTACTGTCATCTTGTATAGAAAGTAAAGCTGTTGAGTAAAGTACGGGATTATTCATGCTGGTTCAGGGTCTGCTAGTGGTTAGGAAAAGATGCATTATCTACCTGTCTCAGTGGATTTCTTTGGTTCAGAGAATCAAGTTTTACTTAAAGAATGTGACTTTAAAATAAATGTAGGGCTTTCCAGTTTCTCTTTTTCTAAAGAAATGTATTGTCCCACCACCCAACATATACAATCTATACCTGATACACACTTCTTTATTTAATTATAAAGTTTTAGGCTGTGTAGAAATTAATCTATTTTTATATCTGTTTCTAGATGGATAATACACATATGCTCATATGCCAGCATTTATCTTTCTGGTTCACTCTACTGTGTAGGTAATACATCATTGGAGCAGTGGTACTAGTTATGATATATGACAATAACACATAAAAATATTGTTACTTACATAATGTATTATTAAAAACATGGAATTAAACAGAAAGATCAATATACTGAAGGTTCTTCGCCCCTCTCCCCTCACTTAAGGTAAGTTTGATGGATTTAGAGTAAATAATCTATGCTCAGCAATTATCTAAAAGGTCCACCACATAGGCAAATTAAGTGAAAAATACCTTACTTTTCAATATAATAAAATTGCTACAATAGAGAAAGAGAAAACAAATCCAGCTGTATTACCACTTCCTCACATATTTAAGATCACTATTATTTTCCATTAACTATTATTTTTTTCATGGATTTAAAGGCATGTAAATGTATGTCTAGAGTTAGGTAAAGTTATTCTATTTGGGCTGGCAACATTGACAACCCCAGATGTTTAAAAATCACGAGGCAGGCCTAATAAAATCATGAGATTTTTAAATGGTGGTAAATTGAGATTAATTTTATTGGGCTTCCTGATTCTGAGCCTTTTAGGGTGCACTTGGGTCATGTTTCAAGCTCTTCCTGACAACCATGAGAGATTGGAATCTGCTATTTTTAAAATGAAAACTGAAATTCTGAGATTCACAGGAATGCAGGAGCTCTCTCTTTATGATAAACAGCAAATATTGCAAAACTTGTAATAAAATCTCAAGAGTTTGGGTTTGTCCAAATATTGCATGAATATCCTATTTCCTGGAAAATCAACCAAACACAACATAAAATAATGTAACATACTTCTGCTATGGGGAGAAGTCATAGAGACTTTGATGAGAAGGCCAGAAAAGCTCTTTTTTGTTATGAAGCCCTTGAGCCTATTGCCCTCAGTAGAATCAGAGCTGAGTGCAGACATTGCTTCCCTGCACTGTACTGAGCACGTCACTACATTATCAGCGGTAGCATATTAGTTATTGTATTCTTGAACCCCCTCCAGGTACTTCACCTCCCTTCCTTCCTAGACTACTCTATTTACTCTCTGACCAAAGAAGTTTATGCTACCATCTAACTAGCATTTTCAGCTTTTAACTTTAGGATACTACTACTTTCTTACCACTTTCAGATACCATACAAAATCCTCTTCCTTGATATCATTTCCTTGAATCCTTGAAGATACTTATACAGTTTTATATCCCCTTAATCTCTTTTCCTCCAAGCTGTATAAATTAAGTTCCCTTGCTTTCTCTTCTGCTGTCATCTCCTAATCCTTGTATCATTTCATTTGTCCAATGCGCCACCACCCCAGTCATATAAGTTTCATAGAGCCTTGGACATTAATTTGTTTTCATTTATAGAAGCTGAAGAAGTCTCAGGTGCTCTGCCACTGTTTTATCATTAACCTTGCTTCTCCTGGACATTTCTAATCAGCCTAAAGGATTTTTTATCCTTTTGCCTGAGATCATTACTTATTGTAATTTCTATTTGTTTCCCACAGCACCCACAAAGTGCAAGGCTCTTTCCATACATAAAATAAGCCATGATTCCTGCCCCAACAGCTTACAAGAAAAGCCTCTGATCCTGTATGAGAGTCATCTAGCATTGATCCTGCACCCTTGTAGATTTCCAAAGAAATAAGTGAGATTCAGTACAATGTCATGAGTCTATACCGGTGGCCCCTTATGCAGTATTGGGGCTCCAGAGATTTAAAAAAATGCATTGTCTTGACATTTTAACATCAGTCCAGTATCTGATTCAACAGTTTTGCACAACAGTGAGAGAAATAGGTGCAATCCTAAATTTGTTGTGATGTATCAGTTCCATTATAATCAGTAAAGTAAGGGATGTAATATTATGTGATCATATATTTTAGGGCTTTTAGTGGATTTTGTACTAACACTGCTTTAATACGTGATTTACTAAGGTAGTAAAAAAGAAGGAAATTGTTCAGATGGAAAGACATTAAAAACTCTGAAGTTTATAGTCTACATCTATTGTCCCATGATAGTGGCCTCACAAGTTCATTTAGATCTTCTACTTCATAATTTTAAGCTGTTATTTTTTATTTTAGCTACACTAAGTTCAGAACAAGTTCAGAACCTCAATCTGTAAGCTAGTTATTCAGAGAGGAAATTACTGCAACTTTCTGCTCCCAGTGAGGAGCTACTAAAACTGCCATGAGCTTTATAAGAACTGTGAAAGCTGAGGAGAAGCAGAATTTGAGGGTGACAAGCAGAAATAAAAAAGTATCATTAGTACTAAGGAAAATCGGTATGTGTAGCTATGCATCTCAGAGTGCTATGGATACCAAAGAATTCCCCATGATGGCTAGAAAGTCCAATCGACAATCCCATTCTTTAACCTCTGAAGGGCGGATGGATTGATTTAATCATTTTAAGTGTAAGATCAGTACCATCATATCTTATTTTTTGGATTCTCTTCTTTGAGCGCATCCATCCAGAATGATGCAGCAGCTGTTGCAGTAGCACTCAGATATGGACAATGTGTCTCTTCCACTGTGTCTTCCTACCTCAGTTACAAGAATCATTTCTTTGACACAGCTACCAGCCTGACACCAACCCTCCTCTTTTTTTAACGGAGCATTCTAGCAATGCCTAGAAACCCCAACCAGGAGTGGGGCCCCTTTGTGCAGGGCCATATACAAACATATAAAACCACATGATCCCTGACCAAACAGATCTAATTTATCTTAGAAATGACCAGCATTGACCAGTTATTTGTGCTAATGTTAAATACCACAATGTATAAGGGGGCTTGTCATGGGCAGCAGGAACCCATAGGCACTTTTCATTGGTATTTAATGTGATCAACATGATCTTCCTCTTTACTGCCATGGACTGGTCCTACTTTCATAGCTGTACACTTCTCAGTATGCCTCTTTACAAAAATCACTATGATGCTATCTCTTACTATTTTAGTCCCATGATCTATGATTGGCTCAAATGCTACTTTATTTTTAAGAATGACTAGCTGCTTATCTGGATCTTTACAAGATCTTAATATAATATTATCCTATAGAAATGCTACATGATATGATGTTGAGGACATTCCAAACCCCAGTTTTTTAAGGTAGTAAAATATTTTATTTCTAGAAATATAGACGCATAGACTTTACGCTCAGAAGGGACCAATATGATCATCTAATCTGACCTTCTGCACAATGCAGCCCACAGAATCTCACCCACCCCACTCCTGTAACAAACCCCTAAGCTATGTCTGAGTTACTGAAGTCCTCAAATTGTGGTTTGAAGACCTCAAGCTGCAGAGAATCCTCCAGCAAGTGACCCGTGCCTCATGCTGCAAAGCAAGGCGAAAAACCTCCAGGGCCTCTGCCAATCTGCCCTGGAGGAAAATTCCTTCCTGACTGCAAATATGGCGATCAGTTAAACCCTGAGCATGTGTGCAAGACTCACCAGCCAGACACCCAGGAAAGAATTCTCTGTAGTAACTCAGATCCCCTCCCATCTAACATCCCATCACAGATCACTGGGCATATTTACCTGCTGATAATCAAAGATTAATATGAAATATAATAAAAGTCAGATGTTATAACTAAACAGACAAGGCAGGTGAGGTAATATATTTTATGGAACCAACTTCTGTGGGTGAGAAACACAATCTTTCAAGCCTAGGCAGAGCTCTTCTCCAGACCCTAAGAGGAGCTTGAAAGCTTGTCTCTGTCACCCACAGAAATTGATCCAATAAAAGATATTACCTCACCCACCTTGTCTCTCTAATATCCTGGGACCAACAGGGCTACACTACCACTGCATGTATAACTAAATTGGCTAGTGGATAGATAGGTGGATGGATAGATAATATTCATAATGAATATGAATCATAAGTCGAAATTGCAATTTAACTTTCTTTTTAAGATCTTCTGTTAAAGAGAGAGAGGAAAAAAACATCTAGAGAGAAACCATTAAGTTTTAACGATTTTTAGTGGTTTTAAGATCATCAATATGTAAAATAAAAGAAGAGGAAAGGATATTTTTTCTGGAATTCAGAGAATGTCATTTCCATTTAGCCATAGAAAAATATGTTCAGAGGCTTTTATCTGTTTATAAACACAAACTGATAAAGGCACAATATTATATAACTTTTGGCAGTTGCATAGTTAAAATAAGGGCTGTTCCCTCAGCAAATATCAACACAGGCCCATGTCTGAATTCAATATATTGACTTGCTCAGATGAAATATATATGGAATGGTTAACAGGTTTCTTTTATTTTTTTTTTATTAGCTGACAATGCTGTCCAACTATGACTAACATAAAGCAAATCCACACAGCATATATTCTTACATTGCGAAAGAACCAGAAAAATGTCATGGAAATATATAGAAAGAAAATGCTAAAGTGAGTCCAGTAGGAGTCTCAGATCAGCCTAACAGTGAGAAAGTAGCTCAGACTAAAAATCTTTGAAGGGAGCATGTGCACTAGGAACTGATACCAGTTTCTTAAAAAAAAAAAAAAAAGGTGTCCCTCCACCTCAAAAAGAAGACCTTTGATGTTACCTCAGCACATACATATTTCTCAAGCTCTTGACCAAAGCCCATTGAACTTTGCAAATGTAAAGATGAGCATTCCTTCCCAATCTCCCTAAATTAAATACAAGGGCCCTCAGTGCCAAGTTCAGCTAAGTGTGAGCTCTGTGCCATGATGTAACAAAACCAGAATTTTTCTCTAAGGAAATAAGGGGATTATATTTTTAAAAGCACATGTAAGAAGGCTGGAGATTTAAGGGATGGCCAAGGGGGCGCATTTATACCTTTTTCATTAAAAGATCTTTTGGCTCCAAGGCCAAAAAGATTACACAATTGGTGTGACTAAGTTAAATGTCAATCGCAGGTTTAAAGCACAAATTAAGTATAATTTTTATTGGCTATTTGACCCTTTAGTTTATTTTCCTTTAGGGTAGATAATTTGAAAAAAACACTCCTGAGGTAATTTCTTTCTATTTTCCTCAAAAATCACCCCTTTTATTCACTCCCCTCATATTTATCCCAAGCAAAAGTGCATTTAAAAATCAAACAGAACAATTTGGATTAACTATATTTTAAGAAAAAGCAAAAAGTTTTAGTGAGTCCTTGTTTAAATCTGGGGGGTGGAAACATGTATCAGGTAGTTCTCACTTGGTATGAAGGCAATACTTGATCCAAAACTTTACAATCATGGCAACTTTGAATATTTATAAGTCTTGGTCTTTTCATGGTACTTTGTTCTAAATTTATGATTTCAAATTATCTACAGTTTGAGAAAGTCAAAGGGAGAGGGAAAAGTATTGATCAGATTATACAGAGAAAATCTAATCTTGATCTAGGAATCAGTTCCTAATTTTCCTCCACAAGCCTCTTGCCATTATACTGGTGTCATATAAAGTTATTTTGAAGTGAAAGTGAAGGTGTTAAGTCAAAAGAAGTAATTTTAAGTTTTTAATTATTCTACAAGTTATGCCCCACAGCAATTTTGATATTGTACCTTTTGTTCAACTCTACACTCCATGAATTACTTATAAGTGAAGCAGATCAATATCTCAGAATGTCTTACAAATAGTAATTTAATTCTGCTGCAAACTTTTTTTGCTCATTTCTCAATACATAACATATTTTCACACAACATAACACATAATATGTTAATAGCAAAAAATAACCTATAAGGAGAAAAAGCTGTTTTCAGACAAATGTATGAGTTCAAGGAGAAGGCCAACAGTTCCATACAGACACCACCATTCTACTGGTTCAAAGTCAAAGTTCTCAAAGCATTAAAGGAAGTTTGAATCACCACATGCAACTTTGATCTTTGCCAAGCAGAGCTGGTAAAATACAGTGAAGAGATACTAGGTCATATGCTGACAGAGATTGTCACCCCATTCACCTCAAACCATGTAATAGTCTGATTGATGCAGAAAAACACATGACCTCCCCAGTTGCTGCCCTTTATCTAATCTTGGACTCATGAGGAAGGCCATTGAAAAGATGGTGAAGGACTATTGCTACTGAACTTCCACACGGCATCTTAGAGCTCTCAAAGTGCAAGAGAAGGTGAATGAAGTGAATGCTGCTAAAAAAAAAAAAGTCATATGAATTATAGACTCTCTTTTTCAGTGGTAACACTTAACATCTGCTTGTGGTTTCAATATGAATCATGGCATATATTAACAAAGGCTTCTCTGGAAACTTAGAGATATGAAAACTATCAGCAGAATCTCTAGAAGTAGCTCTTTTTTTCTTAAAGCACGGAGACAATAATGTTAAAGTAACGATCATGAAAAGGTTGAAGATGCAACATTCTTTTACTTTATTTATTGTTAATGTCTCTGGTTGGTATAAAAGCACTGGCTTGACAGCCATTAAATCCTCGATTTCTCCACAGAACAAGAAAACTGGAGTGCAGTGCTGCATGCTTCTTCAAATTACCACATCAACGAACCTGTTTTAGGACATTACCTGAACTTTTAGTATAGTCTACGCTTACATGTAGGGTGGTCCAGAGATTAGAGCAATTGACTGAAAATCAGATTTCCAGTCTTTAATTATTACAAGATCACTGTTTTACTGAGGCATTGGGCAAGTCACTAAGGGCCAGAGTTGTAAAAGTATTCAGGAATTGGAAGCATTAGATTTCAATGGAAGATAGGTACCTACATAACTTTGACAACCTGGACCTGAGACACTTAAATCCCTATACCCCTCAGCCTTTAATCTGCTGGGTTTTATGATGCAGTCAAATTATTTTTACAGGCCAAGGCCATGGATGAACATGAGTGTGCTGACCTCCAAAGGTTCAGCACAGTGCCAGAGTGGATAGTGGCACACACATCAGGTTTAAGACTTACAGGGGTCTGGCCACCTGGCAAAACTTATTTTCATCAATGGTGGGTTTGACTTCATTTCAGGTTGTCTGGTAGGCAAGGAGTACTGCCAGAAAAAGAAACAGCTCCTCCTACTCCCTTTCGGTAGGAGGTCTGGGGTATCCAAGAGGATTACTTTGCATGAAGTACAGGCTTGGCTATCTTCAGTTTCACACCCTAGCAAGTGTCATTGTGATGGATACTTTGCTCTTGGCAGTCAACTGCCTACTCAGTCATGACTAGACCTAATTTATTAAGGGCAAATTAAGAGATGGAGGATTTATTGAGTTAAGGACAGTTCCTGAATCAGAGCAAGAGGATTGTTGTTTAAGGGAGGATTAGATGCCAGAGTTGGACCTGGAAGCTTAATCATCTCCATTGGGAAGCATCATGCCTGGGGTATCCAACAGGTCAAGTGTCCCTCCTTAGATCTGGAAAGACCAAGAGAGGTGATTCTGAAGTAGAAACCAGGCAGTGGTCCATATTGGTAATGACCAGTTCTCCAAGTCATTCAGCCAATGAAGTGGGTGGATTTTGAGAGTTGATGCCGGGAACTGTGAGGAGGCCATCTGTGTACAGCTAAACCACCACAGTCTTAGATCTTGACCAATTCTGCCTTAGTACAAAGTGAACATCACTTTGAACATGAGGGGAATATTAGGAGTGTGGAGAAATATACTCAACTCCTGTTGAGTGGAGGATGAATTACTGTGGGCTGTCACTTTGGCTAATTTGGGTTATTTATTGAGCAGCACACTTTGCAAAAGGATAGCACATTATCAGAATCCTGGTACAAGGACTTACACTATTGGAGGGAAGGTTTCCACTGGGGTATTGGCAGCAAGGAAGGATTCAGATGGGGTGTGGAGTTTAGGAAACAGCAATTGGTGGAGAGAAATCTAACGCCATGAATTTGAGAGTCTACAAGGTGAGTCATGGTACTACAATAATGTGGGGAAGCTGGTATTTGCCCAGTCTACTGTATAGACAGGGATGGCCTTAGACCAAATGGTGCCTAGGTAAGGAGCATCTTCAGCACCCAAATCCATTTGTTAAACTTTTGAATACCTTTTTATTGCATTTGTAGCCCATTTCAAGACTTTGATGCATGATTTGGATGCATGATTTATCCCTGTCATAAGAGATAATAAACCTGGTCTATTATCCTGGTTGTTTTTTTTCAGATTTTTTCCAATCAAATTTGCCCCTTGCTGCAAACTAGATTGCAATTGAGCTTTTTGCTTCCTATGCTGAGCTCCTTTTGGGGGCATCTTTTATTTCCTATGGAGGAAGGCAGACAGTATTAGAGAATGCAAAAAAATCTACGTTCCATAATCTTAGTAAGTCATCAAACACGGCAAAAGTAGTAACAGTATTTCTTTTATATTGTTGCATAGATAGAGGTTCAATAGATCTCTCTGGCATCTCATTAAATATGTCCTTTATTAGTTGCTGCTTACACTCTTCAAGTCTTAAAACACAAGTGCATTTTCATAATTACACAATAAAAAAAGGGGCACAATATTGCAGCTGGGATCCCACTTCACTTCAGTTTGTTCTTATATCTCACTGACAGACTGGCAATACACTGCCTCTTATATACCTGTGAAGGCATGGCTGACAACATTCAAGAAGAGGAAAATATATCTCTCAGAAAGCCTAGAAGATTCCATAAGATTGTACAAAGATCCAGAACATTCTAGAAGGGTAATGAAAAATGAATTCACATACAGAATACCTGAAACATTTTACTTCAGCCATTCTATTTTCCCATTTGTTAGTAACAACAAAAACCAACACTCCTAGCCTGGTGCCCCACAACACTGGTACCCCAGGTGGTCATCTGCCTAGTGTGGAGGATGTAGATGCCAGGACATTCTTTGTTGGTGGGGAAGAGAGTTACCTCAGAAAAGGAAATTTCAATTTATGGTGATGTCAAAGACTGTGTATTGTTCAGGTTGCCTGCTAAAGTGAAGTCCCATTCATCTGGGATTGGAGAGGTAACGTGCAGCACAGTTTAGAAAAAGAGCCCAACAGATTATGCCTATCAGTAACATTATCTGAATGCATTCCAGGGTAGGGAAGCATCATAGGGGTCTGTTTCACTGACACCCAGAACTGGAAGTGTATTTAGTTAAAGGCATCTCCTAAAGAAGCTGGAGAATAGGGCTGGGATTCCTAATGCCTAATACAGCAAGGAGACAACATCATTTTCCCAGCTTCTTAGCACTCATATGTGGGGGAGAACAATGGGGCCCCAGCAATGGGCTGTGACCAGCTGTGGAGGGCTGACGGCAGCTCTCCACTACGTGGAAGTGACTAAGGAAGGACTCATAACCTGCACTGTAGAAGATAGTGCTGGATCTTTCCCAGATGAGTTAAACTAATAAAGCTGTGAGCTAATTAAACCCCATTCCTTGTATTTTGTTTTTCTTCCTGTGCAGCTAAGACAATGGCTCCTGTGCATTACTGTGCCAAATAGTAAATTTTAAAAGAAGGCTTCCTAAGCTAATTATCTCAGAGGCTTTTCCCCCAAAAGGGTTTCACATATTTTCCAGTTTTCCTCCACAGAATCAGGGGCTAAGGTCTATTCACAGTTACATTTTATATATCCAGAGGAGTGCTACTGATTTAAGTGGCGTTACTCAGGCTTTACACTGATACAACTTTGTGATCTGAATTTGGGTACTGTACTGTACAGGACCTTTTTTCCCCCTCCATTCTATTAAGATGTTAAGTATGGAGGTTAGGACACAAGGATCTTTCCATCCCATCCTGTTAGCTTCAGTCAACTTGGTCAAAGAATCATAATTGTCAATATGTGGGTGGACAATTTAATATTTATTCCCAATTATATTTTATATTTACAACACTACAAATAGATTTTAAAATCTTCTTAGTATATTTATACTTTATTTAATAATTATAGCTTGTTATAGATTGTGTATATATATATATATATTATAGTAACTGTTACTTTTATATTGATCTTGTTGTGCAGTGATTTTAGGTACTGTGTAAAATGATTTAAAACCAAGAACACCAGTCTATAAAATAGTGTAATATCACATAATGCTCATTAAAATACTTGATTAACACTTTTTACAGCACTCTCAACTGAAATAAACAGACTATACTAGATTTCAACATCTGGTCCCCAACAATTCTTGAAGGGATGATAACATTTTCTTTTTTCCCTTTGCAGTTGCTGGCCACTTTCCCCAACAACTTTTCATCAAGTAACAGCTGTTACTTTAGAACCTCATGTATTCATATCTAAAATGCGGCTGATGCTCACTTCTGTTTATTTCTACATGACATAGTTTTGCATTGGGTACAATTCAAAAAGACAAATGACTTCATGTGCTTTGAAAAGATGACATCTCACCATTTAGAAAATAACTTCTTCTTTGTGTTTATACAATACCTGCACAAAAATATGCTTCAGTGCTATGTCTCATCCACAGCAATCTCTCCCCTCAAGGGAAAGGACAATGCAACAAAACCCCTTTATACAAACTTGTACTTTCAGCCACTGTCATGTTATCCTTTAAAGCAAGCCTTCAGCTCCTAACAAAAGCTGTCTTCACTTAAATTGGTCAGTGGGATATAGACCATAGCAATACTTGAAGTATTGCAAAAATATCCAAAGGATGTTTGTGCTATATAATATCTACTACTCTGTTTGCTTGTAGCCAGAGATGAGAATCTTTGGTTTAAAACAAAACAAAAAATTGTTTTAGTACTTGAAGTTCTTGTGTGTCAGACTTGGTGTTTGCAGTTGATATTTTAGCACAGCATTATTTCTCTCCTGTAAGGAGCAGCTGTCTCTTGAACAATAACTCAGTAATTCAGAAAAAAAAATGTATGACTAAATTGTTGTATTTTTCTATTATGGACAAATGGGATTGCACGGACACAACTGGACTCTGAAGTGACTGCATACTTTGGAATTGCACAAACACATCACAACCCTGAAGTGATTCAGCAGCATTAGCTAGAGCAGGCACCAACTACTGGTAATTAATTGTGTCTGTTTGATTCACAGGATCACAGCTGAGGTGGTTGGTGCTGGCCACATGGGTTGGAGTCCCCAGAGCAGGGATACATAAGTGGTGGTGATTGGTACTCCCAGTCTCAGAGCTCAAGAACTGGGATAATGCCCTTCTCTGCAAGTTGGGCAACAGACCACTCAAACTTGAGAGTAGGGATGGATTCACTGGGAGACATAGGCACTTGCTTAAAGACTGATGGTCACTTCATACAGTGGTCAGGCCTTGAAATGGCACAGGCTTCAGTACTCATTGGCATAATGTGCACTAGGTAAACCAAGAAAATGTTAGGATTCTCAGGATTTAAGCAACAGACAAAGGGAAGACCCATGGAGGCTTAGGGCAGCATAAGTCTCCCGCTTTTGCACGGCTGCCAGGACTGGATGCCTCAAAGAGATATCTTTTTAAATCAAAGGTTTCATAAAGTTTAGGTCACTTGGCCAAAAATTATAATTCCTGTTTCCATCATTATTGCCTCCTACCATCCTCACGGGAATGGACATGCCAGCTAGGTGTGGGTTTCTGTTCACTCCACTTAAGGTGTAGTTTAAGTTAATAAAATTGCAGCCTTTGCATGTAACCACACTGCTGTGTCCGTGTCTCATTATTTTCATGTCCATGTCATCGAGCTCTTCAGGCAAAAGGTGGAAAAGTGCTTGATAAATATTAATTTGAGATAGGTAAATATAATTGTCCATGTCTTACAGAGGAAGAAACAGAGCACAGATATGTTAAGTGACTTCAGCCGAAGATCACATACTGAATCCATTGCAAAATCAGGAATAGAATCTGACACCCAGCAGAATATTGTAACAAGTATTTCACACTTCCTCTCTAGTGTCACACAAGCCATTGCACACAATATGATTAACATAGTACAAGCAATTGTATATGGAGTATAGTATCAATATAAGGTCTAAAGAAAAACAACACACCCCCCCCCCAAAAAAACAACTGCCAACATAGAAAATATCACTCCTAAAAAATTCAACATTTTATGGAACAGGATACATGTCATGTACCTGCCTATTCTCCATCTTTGTATATTAGCATTCATCTATTTTATGATCTCATTGATAATTTAAACTAATCCTGTTTCATGGATGTCCAAGATATACCACACTCCATTTATTTGTTTTACTACTGACCATGATTAATGACCAACAGCACTTTGGATTTCTCTGTTTTAATGAGCATGATAAATTGCAGTACATCAAGGTAATTTAATATGCTTATGTCATATTCAAACTGAAAAAATATAAATTATATCATAATTAAAAAGCACAACTTTAAACTCAATCTCAAGCAACAGGCTGCTATTTGAGAATCCTGGCTCCATGTCACCATGAAATGTTGCAAAAACAAAGGGCTGCTAGTGAATCCTTTCTATTCTTATGTGAAAATGGGACCATGCTTATGAGTAAAGACCACTCACAAAATTAGGTCCTGCAGGACTACCTTTTGGTGCATCTAACATTTTAACATGAACTCTGAGCTCACCTCTGCTTCATCAAGCTTACAGTTTTCTGCTTCCCAGTTCCTGAACCAGATGGGAGTCAAAATGATCCCCAACATAACACTGAGCAGCCCAAGGGCTGCTTTTGGTTATGTCAGCTGAATAATTCTGATAGTATTGTCTGATGATTTGATTAAGGAACAAACATTTGTCCCCATGTCCTCATTCTCCCTGCATGCCACTGCTTGACCCAACCTGTCCATGGCAAATTGGGAAGGTGGACGGGTAGGGTGAAAGCATGTGGACTAGTCTAGGCCAGTTCTATAGCAGCTAAGGAGTCCCCTGTATTATCAGAAATCCTCACCTGCTCTTTCAGAGTAGCTTACCTAGTGCTTTGCCTCTTTTGAGGCAGCACCAACAAGCAAATTTGAAATGGAAGATCTTCACTTTTTTTTTTAAAGGGATGATGTTTTTCATTTTATTGCCACTATAAATTTTAATTGTTTCACTAAACATTTTTTGTGAAATCCTTTCTATGGTAGAGTTTTGTTTTGTAACAGAGTGTCTGGTGCAAAACGCCTACTAGTATAATTACTCTACAGGAATATGATGAACAATGAATAGTGTTCTTTCAACTTTTTCTCTATTTTTCTATCAATTAAAGTTTTCATTGTTGCTTCTTGTCAGCTGGTCTCTTGGTCTTCCTATTGCTGCCTCAGCACAACCCACCAGCCTAGCCCTACTGACAAAAAGCCATGATGCTCTTACTCCATAGAGTCTTGATGGTGGGGATTCCACCCTAGAGTATGGAGAGGCAATCATAATATCAGAAAGGTGACATACCACCTCTTCACCACAGAGAGCTCTGACAGATCAGGTTCTTCTCCACTTTCTGGAGTAAAGGAAACAATTAAGATTAACTCCTAAGATATAACTGAAGATTACTAAATTGTGGGCTAGATAGTGACTGGGTTTTGTTGGGAATGGGAAGAGGGGGAAAGATCCTTTCTCCCTTTATGCACCAGAGAAGAGAAGCTTTAATCACATTCCTTTTCACTCAGAGAACACAAAGAATATATGAATATAATGCCACTGTCAGCATGAAGTACCAGATTTCTAACGGTATTTAGGCATCTAAAGATGTACATCTGGTGTGATTTTTAAAAGCTCATAGGAACCTGTTATAAACAGATGGTTAAAGGTTAATGTCTCTTTTACCTGTAAAGGGTTAAGAAGCTCAGTGAACCTGGCTGATACCTGACCAGAGGACCAATGAGGGGACAAGATACTTTCAAATCTTGGTGGAGGGAAGTCTTTGTTTGTGCTGTTTTTTTTGTTCGTTGTTCGCTCTTGGGGCTAAGAGGGACCAGCACCCAGGTTTTATCCAATCTTTCTGAATCAGTCTCTCAAGTTTCAAAATAGTAAGTAATAGCCAGAAAAGGCGAATTAGTCTTATGCTTGTTTTCTTAACTTGTGAATGTGTCTTTTGCTGGAAGGATTTTAACCTCTGTTTCCTGTAACTTTAAATCTCAGGCTAAGGAGGGGGGGGGTCCCTCTAGGCTATATGAATCTGAATACCCAGTAAAGCATTTTCCATCCTGATTTTATAAAGATAATTTTTACTTTTTCTTTCTTTTATTAAAAGCTTTCTTTTTTAAGAACCGGAGTGATTTTTTTCCTTGTTTTAAGACCCAAGCGAATTGGGTCTGAACTCACCAGGGACTGGTGAGGGGAAAAGGAGGAAGGGAATGGTTAATTCCTCTTTGTTTTAAGATCCAAGGAGTTTGGATCTGTATAGCTTCCCAAGGCAACCCAGGGAAGGCAAAGTTGGGGGGGGACGAAGGGGGAATGGTTTATTTCTCCTTGTTTTAAGACCCAAGGAGTTCGGGTGTTGGGTTCCCCAGGGAAGGTTTTGAGGGAACAGGAAGTGTGCCAAACACTATATTTTTGGCTGGTGGCAGAGTTATCAGATCTAAGCTAGGAATTAAGCTTAGAAGGGTCCATGCAGGTCCCCACTTTTTGGATGCTAAAGTTCAAAGTGGGGGAAAAGCCTTGACAGAACCTAATTGCCAAAATGGGAGTTTTAACATTTTTGAAAAACTCATTAGGTATCTATCTACATCTTTAGTTGCCTAAATACCTTTACAAATCTGGTGCTAGTTTTTTGAGAGGTACCCCTTCTTCTCCCCCTCCACACAGGAAAAGAAACTTGGCTCAAGAGCTGAACAGAACAAAATTGAATTTGCAAAATGCCTCTGGTATGCGGTAGCAGAGCTCCACACCATATTTTAGCATGAACCATGCCATAAAAGCACAGTGTAGCATTAGAGGTTTATAGGACTTTTTTTAAAAAAGCTTTCAGGCTTACAAATTGGGCTCTGACAATGGGAAGAGCAACATCATCTTTTCCGTGCAACAGCACAGAGCACAATACACTTCCCATTCTTTTTTTTCTTTTTTAAGGCATTAGCTTATAAGGTCACAAACATATGCAATTTTAATGCCATCAGTGTTGTTTTAATGTTTTGTAATGATAATGTTTAATTTGCACTGCTCTTAGAACTTTAATTACAAAGCTAAATTGTACTAATATCCATTAGGTACTTCCTAATTGAAGGCACATCATATGTCTGATGTGGCAATACTAATTGGTGTAATTAAATTCTAATATGCATCAGTAGCCCATTTAAAAAGAAGTATAAAAAACAGAGGAAGGAAGAAGTTAGTTTGAGAAACTTCACAAACCCAAAATAATCTTCACAAAAAAGTGAGTGCAGGCTGCACTTCTTGTCTATTTTATCTTCATTTATACTCAAAACTTACAAACACTAACTACCACAATAGATCTTTGGTTGACCAACTTTCACTTTTACTAACTATAGCCTTAGACTCACATTTACTAACACTTTATTTCAAATAAGTTTATAGCCTCCCCTTCATTACTCTTTCCTCCCTTCTTATTTTGTACTAAAATCTTTTGGCTAAATCTATAGCAGAACTTGGAGCAAATGAGGAGGATGGGGATATATAAAGGCCATTTTTTAACACAACCACAATCACTAAGTCCCATTATTTGGTGAGGAATGGAGCATTGCAATCTTGACACAACTGACCAACCCATCCAGTCCCTCAAACGCCTCCTCACAAATCCTACGCCAGAGTGAAGTAAGAAGGCCTGCCCCAAAGCTAGCTATGCCAGCTTTAAAACTAGCTGAGGATCCCTCTAGTTTGGGGACAGTATTTAAGATGTTTTTCCTATGTCCAGAATGGACTAAAAGGAATTTAGCATAGATTTAAGATTTTTCCTTCTATATTTTAACTATGTGAAACAACATTATTTCACTGCATATGTGTCTTCCTATGAAGTATGACTGCAGCAGAAAGATTCTTGCAAAGGTATACTGGCTTCAGTAGATATAAACAGTGCCTACTGTTTAAACTGACCTCTTAATTTTCTAAATAAATTTCACTTTCTCGCCTCACATTGGCTAATTGATATTCAATCTGATTTGGTTTATATGGCTCTACCTTGTAAAGTGCTAATATTTAAAAAGGATCCCATTGATGCTTTTAAAGACATACCCACAAATTGAGTAATTCAGAATAACCCATTTTCAAAAGTGAGCAGTGATGTCCTATTGGCAAGAGAATCATTTGGGGATAGAATTGTCTAGATGGTACAACAAATATCCTGGAATCAAAATGTGAAAATTCTTAGAGAAACATGCTTTCAAAATGTGTATGTTCATAGACTCTCCATTCACAGAGTGTTTAGGTCTCCTAGCTCAGAGATGAGACACCTGGGTATAATATCCTCCTGAGGAGTCCCCTTGGGATACTATTTGACTTGAATTCATTCCAAAAATTGAAGTAATTAAAGCATTCAGCCATCTTCTTCCTAGATCTCTCTCTTTTTTTATTTTTTTTTTTTAGGTTCAACTTTGTAAACAAGTCCATTTTTGCTACTTAAACTTGACTCTTTTTTAAAGTAAAACCACTGATTTCTTTTTTTTCTGGATTAGTAATCTTGCATGATTTGTAACAATGGTAAGACAACATTTTAATATCCACATGTGATTTAAAGTTAGCGTCCCTTAATAGAAAATGTTAACCTTTCTATAGGTTTTTTTTCCCCAATCCTGTTTCTCATATCCTAACTATATCATTCTAAAATATATTTCAGAAAAAAAGCCTGAAGGGTATATTCCTCCTTTACACTTTGCAGATTATATTAAGTCTTGAATTTATAAAGATCTTTTCTGATTTAATCATATATTCTCTGTGACTTTTCCACAAGAGCTAGTTGCTAAGAGACAATTTGAATGTTTGTGTTGCTTGAGGAGGACATTAGAATGTCCCAGTTCAGCTTCTATGCACAGCATCTGTGGAGGAATATGGGATTCCAGCTTTAAACTCAAAAACAAGAATGGATTAGCTTTCAGAATTTAAAATGAAGTAACTTGCACCAAGAAGGCCCAATCAATGTGTTGCTCGATTGATGAATGCCAGCGTGTCTCTCACTAATTTACATAATTATTGATACTATTTGCACTCTTTTTATCATAAATATATAGGGGTTCTTTTTTGCTATATCTACCAGGAGAGCAACTTCTCTTTGCACCACTGGAAACCCTTTAATTGTGGTATAAATAAATCAGGAGGATTGACACATTAATTAAAAAGAGTAAGCTTGTTGGATGATCACTTCTACAAATTTCTCTTTTTTTATCTTCTGCTGTTTTAATGTAGTTCTCCTTTCTCTGCCTAATTCCATTGAGCTTTTTAAAATGTTATTTTTTCCTTTTACTTGGATTATTTCTTCACTTCTCTTCTTTTTCTCATTTCTATTTTTGTTCTACTGTTAAAACTAACACTGACATATGTTGGGATCTTTGATCATGCAAGGCTGAGAAAGCCTAACTTTTCCTAGAATCTGAAATCGGAACTAATATTCATGAAGATGGCAGCAGCTTCTAATTCCATTCTTGAGCACCATGCACTGCAGCACAATGGCAGGTTTATTATAATAATGGCAGGTTTAATAACTGAAATGATAAAAACCAGAAAATTATGGAGCCTGCTGAATACTATGGAATCTACAATATTATTTTGCTGATGATTTTCCAACAGCCCTGAAAATCTGTCCTGGATCTCATTACACATTTATTTTTGACACATTGTTTTACCTCCATCTATATCAGAATTGCTTTTGCAGAGTTGTTATTGACATTTTAATGAACATTCAAGTTGAAAATTCAAATTGAGATTGAAGCTTCAAATTAAACACAAATTGAAAAACATTTTCAAATGATTAATGAGAAAAGCCTCAACTGTACCATAGATTTTCATTTTATCGTTACTGTAATTAGCAGTATCTAGGTGTTAAACTAAGATTTCATGCTTTATGGCAGCATTTTGTAGAAGTGGTTTATGCTTAAAGTTTAATAATCATATACACACAAATATAAGTGATAATTATCTCTATTTAAGAGGTTTAAAGATTAGATACTGGAAATGCAATGGCAAAGTTGGTACAGTGGCATTTTTTAAATCTTAGCCTCAGTTAGTTTCTACTAACAGAGGAATTTCAATGTCAGCTTTATATATTTTTACTCATCCTCCTCGGCCTTTTCTCCTCTTGACGTGTCGATATCAGAAAAAGAACATTGACTACAAAAGTCTGTAAGCAAGACATTCTGACACATATCACATTGGACTTTGGTAAAAAACACCCATCACATGCGCTACAGACCTGTTGACACTACAACACATTGAAAAAGAAAAATAGCTCTCTAAAACAAATACTAGAAATATACAGTCATTGTATAATTGCAATTAAATTCCCACAGTTACAAATTACTGAGAGTCAGAAAAGTGATAGCAAATAACTAAATATGTGCTTTTCTTGTGATAAATTTTCAAGCGTGGGCATCTAAATCCATATTTAAACAGGCAAGTGCCTGACTAAGCAACTGGAGCAGCATTTAAGTGCCCATGTCAGCAAACTGGATTCAGTGATTATTTGTTAAGCACTAACAGTATGCATGGCACTGTACAATGAATGAATGGATACGAGCTCATTCTATCCTTGGAGGAATTTTTCATTTAAATGACAAACATCTGATGGGATGCAGATGATGACAGATTTTTTTTTTTAAGTGATATTGGCATTACTTTGACTTACACTGACAGTTGCGATCTTCACAGAAAAAGAAATTCTGTGGGTTGCTGAACTTGCTTAGAATCTCTGCTACATCTAGATTACTGAAATCATACAAGGAGTAGAACATAACCACATGATTCTGTGTAATATATGATGATCACTTCAGATAAAACAACACCCCTCTTCTCAAGGTCCCCCCAATTCAGTGTTAGGCAAAGCATACTGAATTGGTATATACTCAGGCCCAAATTTCGCAAGGTGCTGAACGCCCTCCACTTCCATTGAAATCACTGAGACAGGGACACTAGGAAAGGGTGGATCTCACTGCTGTTTCTTTTCAAGCAACAAACTGCTCAAAGACCTTCTTCTGTTCAAACACCTTGCGATTTATTTCAGTGTTCTACCACCACCTATACAAACTCATGCAGCTTCGTATTTATAGTATCACAGAATCCTTAGCTCATTTGGTCAAAGAGGAAGGAAAACAAAAGTTATCTTCCCCCCATAAGAGACCAAACTCACAGTCATGTGAGTCTGAACAGCCTGCCAGGCCCTCACTTCCTTCCTCTTGGGTAAGAGTTAATTAGCCTTTTGGGCTCTCCTCAACCACTAACCTCAATCCACTAATTAGTCACATCTTTTTTCTGATCAGGGCTACTCCAAGCAACTACTTGTAGTTTCAGTGACCAGACTGCTGCATCAGTTGCTGTTTCTAGCACTGTATCATAGATCCTCAGTGCCTCACCGAATCATGGCCACAGAATCTTAAGGCAGCATTTGAACAGAGTAAGAGCTAGTTTTCAATTGGGAAGGTCTAATGAGGCAAATCTGAACAAGACAATCAAAGCAATTTTATACAGAAGACAGCATAAAGTCACTGGTGAAGAGTGTATCAGTGCTATTTGTTTTCCGGGATATAGAACTCAAGTATTAGATCATTTCAAAACAGTACAAATAAGTAGGGTTTGTTTTTTTAAAAAATCTTTTCATCATTTGACATTGTAATCTCATTACATGGAAGCCAAGTTTTGCTTTTTTAATTAAAAAAGATTTCCATAGTAATAAGAGTTTTGAGGACTCAGCAAGTAGTTCTGCTGCTTGTAAATGTACTAGACTCTCTGCCTGTGTACTGTCAGTTTTCTGGGGAAAGTCTTGAAAGAATGAAGAAGAAAACAGCCTAATTTTTTTATGGGTTATTTGCTATTTTGGAGGATGAATGAGAAAAACAATATACACACAAAATGGCGCCAAGAAGCATACATAGAAATAAATGGATGCATGCAGTACAGTTTTGTTAAGTGACGCTAAAGTGGTAAGATTTAAGGCTGATGACAGCAAATGCATTTCCAACAGTTAATAATTTCAACACCCGCACACACTTTAATAGAAAATCAGAAATGTCCTTTCCTACTCACTAGCCAACTTTCTTTGACAATATCAATCAGGTCCTCTGAAGTTAGTTTAGACACAAAGAGTTGAATTTTCAAAGCATTTGGCATCTAATTCTGCTGTCACTGAAGTATCACTGAAGTCCATGATACTTTCCCCATCAGTTTAAACAGAAGAAAATCCAGGCCAATGCTTTTGAAAATCCTTCCCTAAATTTAGATTAATGGGATGGTAGTGTGGTGACCCTGAAAGGCATGGAGCTTGGTTCCACAGACACTCTTTAGCTCATCACAGAAGACCTGGATGGCTTCAGGTCTGAGTTTGTAAGTCTAGGTCACTTAAATTTCTGAAACGTGCCCAGAACTCATAAACCCTTTGATAGCATATAGGTAGGATTTCTGCATGAGAGATGACCCTTGTATGTATTAGAGAAGTCAAATTTGACCATCATTGACCAGGCAAAGTTCCCACTTAAATTAAAAGGCATTTTGACTGAATTAGATCTACAGAATTTGGCCTGATGACTGAATTGGATAAATTATATTCTGGACTATTTGTAACAAAATAAAAATCATTCTTGAAAAAAGAAAAAAATGCTTTGCCTTTTTTGCCTAGTTGTAGGCCTTTTCAGCATTATGGAATTTAAAATCTAAGGCCAAGTTCTGAAGAATTTAATAGAAAAATCTAATTTTATAGAGTTTTGAAACATTCCACAGAATATAACAGTTAAATATGTTCCTACATAGAATTCTGTAGATTCTACTAAAATTGTGATGGGTATGACTTCTTTAGTAAGTTATTTTGTTTTTTTAGAATATATTCAGAATTCTATTGGTTTCATGCCTACTAAATTCTACAGGATGTTTGTGTAAGACTATCCTTGCATGTGGACTCAACTTTAGTTGTACATTTCTGAGATCAGAATTGTATGCTCAAAATTTTGCACACACAATTTTAGACATCTAAGCTCATGCATATTTACCCATAACTGTCATGTGCCTGTAGGTAGGGAGGTAGAGTTCCTGGGTATTCAGGCATGTAAACATATGGATACACAATATTAGACCTTTAAATTTAGACATGCCTTAAAAAACCATATCCCTTAATTTGACAAGGAATTATATCTCAGGAAAGTTTAATACAATTTCAAATTTCCTCTGTGGCATTAACTAAATATAGAATCTTCTGAAGAAAAAAAGTGATTGCTTAAGATATTAAACTATATGTGTATCAGAGTCCAATGTTGCAAACATCAGACTCAAACAGATCAGAGAAATGAAGATATTCTGCATATTATCTAGCTCCTGACTGAAGCTTGACCTACCTTTGAGTAAACTTAGGATCATCTCTATGGTAACTTGCAAGGGCATGGACAAGGTGCCAAGTTTGGCACGCTGTATTTAATTTCTTCCTTATAATAATTTTTCAGACATTCTAATAATAGAGGTCCATGACATCTGGCTATTATTGCAGCAATAACGCAAACATGAGTGATATTCTGTGTAAGCTGATAAGTAAATAAAAATTTTCTTAAATATAAAGAGAACATCAGAACTAGAATATTGTCATAGGACAATGGTATTGTTCTGCTTTACCTTGGCATTTTTCAATTAAATGTTAAGCCTAACTCAAACTAGAAGAGACTGATCCCGTGACAGTCTGTTGCAATAGCTGTCTTTTGTTATACCAATTGATTGCATATTTGATTTTCTGAGGCATATACTTTTTATTCTTTGCAAGTTGGCACAACACTCTGAAGAGTAAACTTCCTTTATGTTTTGGCCAGTGAGAAAGTACAATATTAATACAAGATCAGGTTTTTAACAAACATTAGTAAGATTAACTTAAAACAAACACGAATGCTGTCAGCTAAAATAACACTATGATGCAGGAATCATAGAACTGGAAGGGACCTCAAGAGGTCATCTAGTCCAGTCCTTTGCACTCATGGCAGGACTAGGTATTATCTAGACCATCTCTGACAGGTGTTGTCTAACCTCCTCTTAAAAATCAACAATGATGGAGATTCCACATCCTCCCTAGGCAATTTATTCTATTCCTTCATCACTCTGACACTTAGGAAGTTTTTCCTAATGTTCAACCTAAACCTCCCTTTCTGCAAATTAAGCCCATTGCTTCTTATCCTATCCTCAGAGGTTAAGAACAAAATATTTTCTACCTTCTCCTTGTAACAACTTTGTATGTACTTGAAAAATGGTTATGTCCCCTCTCACTCTTCTCTTTTCCAGACTAAATAAACACATTTTTTTTTCATTTTTCCCTCATAGGTCATGTTTTCTAGATCTTTAATCATTTTTGTTGCTCTTCCCTGGACTTTCTCCAATTTCTCCACATTCTTCCTGAAATGTGACACCCAGAACTGGACACAATGCTCCAGTTGAGCCCTAGTCAGTGCTGAGTAGAGGAGAAGAATTACTTCTCGTGTCTTACTTACAACACTCCTGCTAAAACATTTCAGAATGATGTTGGCTTTTTTTGCCACAGTGTTACACTGTTGACTCATATTTAGCTTATGCCACTATGACCCCCAGATCCCTTTCCACAGTACTCTTTCCTAGGCAGTCATTTCCCATTTTGTATGTGTGCAACTGATCGTTCCTTCCTAAGAAGAGTACTTTGCATTTGTCCTTATTGAATTTCATCCTATTTACTTCAGACTATTTCTCCAGTTTGTCCAGATCATTTTGAATTTTAGTCCTATTTTCCAAAGCATGTGCAACCCCTCCCAGCTTGGTGTCATCTGCAAAATTTATAAGTGTACTCTCTATACCATTATCTAAATCATTGATGAAGATATTGAACAGAACCAGACGCAGAACTGATCCCTGAGGAACCCCACTCATTATGCCTTTCCAGTATGACTGTGAACCACTGATTACTGCTCTCTGTGAATGGTTTTCTAGCCAGTTTTGCATCCACTTTATAGTAGCTCCATCTAGGCTCCATTTCCCTCATTTGTTAATGAGAAGGTTATGTGAAACAGTATCAAAAGCTTTACTAAAGTCAAGATATACTATATCTACCACTTCCTCTCTATCCACAAGGCTTGTTACTCTGTTCAGAAAGCTATTAGATAGGTTTTTCATGATTTGTTCTTGACAAATCCATGCTGATTGTTACTTATCACCTTATTATCTTCTAGATGTTTGCATATTGATTGCTTAATTATTTCTCCATTATATTTCCATTTATATTTAAACTGACTGGTATGTAATTCCACGGGTTGTCCTTATTTCCCTTTTTATAGATTGGCATTATATTTGCCCCTTTCCTATCTTTTGGAATCTCTGCCATCTTCCATAACTTTCCAAACATAATCGCTAATGGCTCAGATATCTCCTCAGTCATCTCCATAATTATTCTAGGATGCATTTCATCAGGTCCTGGTGACTTGAAGACATCTAATTTATCTAAGTAATTTTTAACTTGTTTTTTTCCCCTAGTTTAGCCTTTGTTCCTACCTCATTTTCAATCTGACCGGCTGGCAAAAGTTACGTTCGATTCAATATTTGTGTGTAACTCTGTGAAACCATTTATTTAGCATGCTTGAATTTCAATTAGCTTACTTATATAAAATAATAAATGAGTACAATATAACATATCTATGTCTCCAAAATGTTGTGAGGTTTCATTACCTGATGAAATTAACTGATCCATTGTGATCCTACACACAAAGAGTCCCTGCCTCAAAGAGATTACGATACAATGTCCTGATCCAACTCTGATTCATTTCAAAGGACATTTGATTAGTTTCTCAGAAGATAAGAAGTGTGGAGCTGAGTCAGGGATGAAATATGCAAGAGAGAGAGAGGTTATGAAGCGTCAGTAATTTGGACTTTGGATACTTAAGGACACCTGGTTTTCAGAACGCATTGAACATCCACCCTCTGAAAAGCAGACCCTTTCAAGCTAGATAACCAAAAATCCCTAGTCACTTTTAAAAAATATGAAATATACCCAGATAGCATCTATTTAACTGTGAATAATTAATTTCTTGAAGGCATGTTGGTCTTGTGGAGGAGTTTGAAGCAGACAGTAGTAGCCTGTTGGATAGTCCAAGGAGAGTGTTCCATGTCTAAGGGACAATACAGAAGAAAATGTCAAGGTATATGAAGAATGCATCATTGTCCTAATAGTGTTTTCATATAACTGAGCAGCCTAATTTCCAATGGAAAGTTATGGGATTTCAGATGGGAGCAGGGAGGTGATTGTTCTTGAGCTTCGGAAATAACCCAGAATATTAGAGCCACTGCACTAGATACTAGATTAACGTTATGTGTACACTGTAGCACAGTTCTGACTGTGGGAGAGTGAATAGTAGTACATACCATAAGTTCTGCAGTGTAATTTCTTCACGTGGACACTCTTCATGTGACTCAAAAGGCTCTTTTTTACTCATTAATGTAGTCCTGAAGAAAAACTAGGAACCTTTTAGTTCACACTCAGTGTCTACCTGAGGGAATTACAGCACAGCACTTTGCTGAACACTGCTGTTCACTCCCACATAATCCAAACTGTAGATAAACCCTAAGACTAATGAACACATTAAGTTTTATATTTTAGAATGTATTTTAGCTGGAAACCTAGTACATTACCTCAAACTCAAGCACTTTTCTTTTACTGTTATCTTTTGCATGTAATTAGATGACTTTGCTCTTTAAGACATCTTCAAAAAAAGATTCATTTCCAGCATTTTTTTGGTCTTTAAACTATCCTTTCTGACTCTTCTTACTGCTTAATCCATCATATTGTGACTTTCTCCATTGAAAAGGTAAATGTAAATCTTTCAGATAGAAAGGAACAAATGGAATAAAAAAGAAAACTGTAACTTATTTTGACAGAAGTCCTAAAAATTAACCAACTTCGTGGTGAGGAAGTTGGCCTGGAAGTTTCACACAACGTGTGGTTCTCCTCATCTTTCCTCACCTACCTTTGGCATGGAGACGAGGAGTGGGTCAGGACTTTGGTTTCCCTGGGCAGGTCTGAGGCCATAGATGGAACATGACCTTCATTCATCTTCAAATTTATAATCCCCAGGGCTCTTGGTACAACTTGAGGATCCCAGTAGACCCTCCCTGCTGGATAGTTTGGCTGGTTACCCCAGCTTAGATAATAAATAAATAAATAAAAAATAAAGGTAGCATCTGCATTTAAGCATATTTTGATGTTTGGGTCTCATTTTTACCCCCATGTCTGCATCCAAAAAATATTATTACAGTTAACAGGAATATTATGGTTTTGGGATAGAAGTATTCACACAAAATCTAAACGGTCTCAAGCTGGGCATGTGTATATGGGCCCTTTACATTAGCATGTCCCCCTCACGTCTCTCCACAGCAAAGGAAGAACTCGGTAACATTTGAGAATGTTACATTGTAAATTCATTAAATTCAAATGGGGTTAAAATTAGGCAAAGCAACTTCACCAATTATATACACAGATAACACACAAACACATACACACTTTTGAAATTATTCTCTCTCTCTGTACCTGTCAGAAATTTCTCCTTACTTTGTTTTAGTCATTTTATAATTGACTCCTTTACTAAAGAAGAACTCTACACCCCTATGGCAGAGGTCACCAACAGACCATTTACTGGAAGTCGATTGTCATATTTCATTGGGGATGGTTCTGATTTTGTGGTTACTTTCAAATTGTCATAACATGTTTACTCAAAGGTGGAAAATGCCTCTGTATGTCATTTCAGCAACTTTCATAATACATCAATGGGTCACAGAGAGTGCAGCACATAATTGGAGAAGTCTAAGTCTGCCTCGTAGAAAATAAAGAACCTCCACCACACCAGCAGGCCTGATTTTAATTTTACTTATACTGTTGTAGATTAAGAGTAATTTCATATGAAATCAGTTCAATTACGTGGATATAAAACCAGTGAACTTGAATAGAATCAGGCCCAGTGTTTTTGTGTAGACACATGTGGAGAGTTACGTAGCTTCTGCAGTTGTGGCCTATTAAAGGAATTATCTGAGTCATGGTAGTTATTGAATTTAGGATTAGTATGAGTGTCCTTTGAACCTGATCCTATGAGATACTAAAGCCTTCTGCAAAATGCAGTGTTCTCAACTCCCATTTTATTCAAGTTGAAGCTGTGTAGTACATTACTATATCTTTCATGGGGGCATGTTAAAGAAACAATCAGAAGGATATAGAATGCTGACACTGAAGTTCAAATGAAGTTTTAAGTACATTCTATTTCAAGAATGGGCAGAGAGGAAAGAAGTTGCAGTGGCAGCTAGACAGAGGCCACTATTTCTATCTTGGTGTATACTTCCTTTCCTGCCTTAAGTGTCTATTATGAGGTTGATCCTCTTCCTTCCTACAGGATAAGAATATGAACTGTACCAAATCTGATGCCTGTGTGTGAAGCACATGCTATGGGGAATTTTACAGCAAGAGGTTGCCAACCCCACTTCACTTAATATAGAGACTTGTGACAGCCACCTCTAGCAAGTAGAAAGTAAAGCTGCTCATTTATTCTAATTTCAAATATATTTATGTAAATGAAAGGGGAAAATTTAATATCAAGTTATTTTCAAATGTCTATGGCTATTATTCTTAGATGACTTCATTTTATGTAATTTCTTTGTCTATTCACCTAAACATTTCAATTGCAGTAATAGCAAACTACCATTTTAAATACTACTTCTCATTCTCATCACTTGTCCTGTCTCTCTCACCGATCTCAAGTAGAAATGCTATGACAAGGTAGTTTATACTACATATAAGGGTTCACAGTAGGAGTCACTGTTAAGCTGTCCTTCAGTGACTCAAGACCATGACTGTTAAGAACTAGAGAACAAACAACAAAATTGGTTGTGTGAGTTCTGAACTTAGATTTCAACAACCAATGATCAAGTGTAAACTCTTCAGGCACTATAACTGTTGTGGGTACTCTGATATAACTTGCCACCCAAGTAAGCCCATCTTTTTGAGAGATGGTCCCTTACACCAGTGGATCTCAAAGCCAGTCCTCTGCTTGTTCAGGGAAAGCCCCTGACAGGCTGGGGCGGTTTGTTTACCTGCTGCATCCACAGGTTCATATGATCATGGCTCCTAATAGGAGCTGCAGGAAGGGTGGCCAGCACATCCCTTGGCCCACACTGTTTCCCACAGCCCCTGTTGGCCTGGAGTGGTGAACGGCGGTCAGTGGGAGCCGTGATCGGCCGAACCTGCAGATACAGCAGGTATACAAACCAGCCCAGCCTGCCAGGGGTTTTCCCTGAACAAGCGGTGGACTGGCTTTGAGAACCACTGACTTACACCAGGATCACAGCAACATCCAAAGGACCCTGCCACTTACTCCAGGTCAAAGACACTTTAGCTTTCATACCAAAAGGCAATGCTTATAGTCAAACCTATAAACTATCTATAGGGAAAGGAAACCAGGAAGTTATTTACAAGGATAAAGCAAGTAAACATTTTTAGAGAGATAAAAATGAGTTCTAATCTTGTTTCAATAAGTAATAGAAGCTTCTATAATAAGCAAGTTTTATGTGTCCTTTAGGGCTAACCCTGGCTAAGCACTGGGGATCTTTTTCTTATGCCTAGTAAATACTACCCCCAGGATTCCAAGCAGTATAAAGATACATTTCCTTCTTGTTAGGGGTTTTTATTCTCTTCCATCCATTCCCTTGGGGAGGGGTGCATGCAGCCTATAAACGCCTGCAGGCGAGCCCAGATGCCATAGCTGAGCAACTAATTGCCAACTCAAAAATCCCCATTGACAAAAGCACCAAGTACAAAGTCCATAAATAATTCTATCATGCCCTCAAACGATGCCAACCATTTGCCCAATTTTCTGTACCCTACTCAGTGCAGGTGGTTGATAGTGATATCATCCAAATTTAGCCTGAAAAAGCAGCAGGACTTGATGGTATGTTCCCTGAATTCCTAAATCATTTAGGCCCAAGAGCAAGAAAATGGTTAACTGCTCTCTTTACCAAAATCCATTATTTAGGAAGAATACTAAAAGAATGGAAAGCAAAAAAAATTATTGCCGTTCTCAAACCAAATCAAGCACCTGCAGTATTCTAAGCATATAATCTAACATTGGGGAGAGGGACAACTCAGCCATTTGAGCACTGGCCTGCTAAACCCAGAGTTAGGAGTTTAATCCTTGAGGGGGCCATTTAGAGATCAGGGCAAAAAATGAGGCTTGGTCCTGCTTTGAGCAGGGAGTTGGACTAGATGACCTCCTTAGGTCCCTTCCAACCCTAATATTCTATGATCAGTTACCTCAAAATCACTGTGGGGAAAGAAGGAAACAGAGGCCTAACTGAGATAGTGCTTTGGGTCTGCTATGGACCCCAAGGTGGATCCTGTATAGGGACAGAGACTTCCTTCATAATTTAAATTAAATGAATATTACTGGAAGTTGTGTGATTATGGGAGACTTTAATTTTCCAGATATAGATTGGAGGACAAGTACTACTAACAATATAGAGTCCAAATATTCCTGGAAGTGATAGTAACAGATTTATTCACCAAATAGTCATCGAACCAACAAGAGGTAATGCCATATTAGATTTAATATTGGTAAGTAGTGAGTACTTCAGAAGAAATGGTTGTAGAGCAGAGTCTGGGTTTGAGTGATCATGTGCTAATTCAGTTTAAACTAAATGGAAAGAAACAAAAATAGGTCTACAGTTAGGGTTATGGATTTCAAAAAGGGCAAACTCTAAAAAAAATTAAGGGAATTAGTTAGGAAAGTGGATTGGGCTGAAGAACTCAAGGATCTGAATATGGAAGAGTCCTGGAGTTATTTTAAGTCAAAATTGTAGAAGTTGTCTGAAGCCTGCATCCTAAGTAAGGGAGGTGGGGGGATCAAAGAGAAGGGTTGCAGACCAAACTGGATGAGCAAGCATCTCAAAACAGGTTAAGAAAAAGCAGAAAGCCAATAAGGAATGGAAGATGTGAAAGATCACCAAGGATCTTGGAGGTCAGAAAAATGTAGTGAAAAGTTCAGGACGGTCAAAAGCCAAGCAGAGTTGGACCTTGCAAAAGAAATTGAAGCCAGTAATAAAAGGTTCTATAGCCATATAAGTAAAAAAGAAAGAAGTGGGATTGCTAAACACTGACAATGGGATGAAGATTAGAGATAATCTGGGCATGGCCCAAAACCTAAACAAATCCTTTGCCTCAGTTTTTAATAAGGGTAGCGAGGAGTTTAGGGGTAGTGACAGGATGACTACTGGAAATAAGGATATGGACAGAGAAATTACCACATCCAAGGTGGAAATGAAACTAAAACAGCTTAATGGGTCCAAACTACGCCCCCCCACCCCGGATAATTGTCATCCAAGACTATTAAAATAACAAGTCAAACTGGATTATCACAATGGTTTCTTCTGGCCTTAACGTCTATGTACATAAGGAGTTGAAATAAAAAGTGATCAGTCACATTTAAACACTGATTCTAAGTTCATGATTCTATCAAGTCCTATAAACAGCTAATTCTCTAATATCAAATCACAGCTATGCTAAAATTAAAACATTCCTTCCTAAACCACAATTTAATTAACAACACTTCTTTCCATTCATTGAAAACCTCCACATCAGTTATACCATCCAGTTACAACTGCACTATGTCCTGTGGTAAAGGATGATGTTTTGTGGATGTCTCAGCAACAAATGAGTTGGGAATGGGATGTGGAAGAAGGAAGTTACAAATTTATTCTAAGATCGTTGTTACAGGAGGCATTTTGTGATCATGCCAAAAAGTTTATTAGAGAATAAAAAGATAAAAGGAGGTTAGGACAGTTGAGATTGAAGCTATAGTTATATTTTGGAGGAAGGGGAATTTTTTTAAATTTAATTGACACCAGAGCCTATTCATCTTACTCAAAATTCAGTACAGTTACACCAATATAAGTCTGGTGTAACACAATCAGTCTCATACTTCAAAATATTACTAATATTCAATTATAGATAAGATGCGATTATACTACTGAGTTATGCAATACTGTATTAAATATTTTCAATGTGTTGCATAAATCAATTTTACTTGATAAATAAAATACTCTGCAAAGATTATACTTGTTTTAATGAACAAAGTGTATCTATACGTGCCTTAATGCTGCTTAGAAAGAGATTTAATCTTCCCCAATTAGATGAATTCATTTTTCAAGTAATCTAAAGCCAAAAATCATATTTCACAACAGTATATTAAGGCAAAATCTACTAGAACTTTTAGAGTCTCTCTCAGCTGCTCTGGATAATAAGAATCCAAAGATAACAAAAAAAAATTATTAAGCTAATTTTTTAGGAATAATATTTCATGGGCTGATCATATGACAACACTCTCAAGCATTAATGTCACATTATTCTCAGTTTGGTACAATGTAAATGTTTTTAATCCAGAGCCCATTGAGTAGGCATCCCATGTTTCCTACTCACAACCAAGCAGCCAACTGAAACCAACTTTTGCTGAACATAAAGTTCATTGTTCATAAGTCAGCCACCCAAGATCTGGGATATGTGAAAACCATAGCTACAGATTCCTGTACTTTGAGGAAGATCCCAGATGAGTTTGTATGGGAAGGTGGTGCTGGGGGACCTAAGGATACTACGACTCACATGCTCTTTCCATATAATGAATATAAATTACAGCTGGGCAATATTCCAAAGAACCACTTTGCTAGCCTTCCCCATTGTCTTCAAGCTGCTGCTTTGTTAAGTCGTGTGATCACTACGCATAGAACGGAGTCTTTTACTTTTTGCAGGAGTAAAGTAATTGTTTAACAGAATAACCACAAAATGCTAACATTCCTTCTATAGTCTTCTGAGGAGCCTCACCTGCTCCCTAACCTTAGCTTGCACACAGTCACAGGTGGTCAGCAGTCTCACTGATGTACCAGAGACAGCTGCAACAAATCAGTTCTTATCCCTCCCTGCTGATCTAATTACTGTGGAAAAGAGCACTATGGCCCAACACTGGCTGGCTGCAAATATCCATAAAAGTAACTTTTTATTGGCTACACCCACAGGGGAGTGTGTAAGTGTGTGAGTGCATGCATAGGGACTCCTTTGCAAAGTTCTTTGAGATCTACTGAAGACAAGACTTAGGTATTTGTGGCAGATGTGAGATTCAATGACTATTGTGTTCAATATTGAGGTGTGCCAAATGCTATGCACAACTGGGATATTCATATTGTATCAATAAATGGTACATATATCTTTGTGTTCCTGGATCTCTGTGTGTGTTTCCTGTGAAATCTAGGGTCACCAGGAGTGGGAGTCGTGAATAAATAATGCATATTCTCTGTGCTGGTTATGGACGTTTGCCTCTTGTCTTGTGGGGAAGTAACAGTGCATGGTTTTACCTTGTTCAGCAAGCGTATGAGACAAAAATCAGACCTACTGGGATAAGCACAGTGAGTTGCAAGGGTCCTGCAGCCCCCAAACTCTGACCTGGAGAGAAAGAAAGTGGGTTCTCACTCTGGAAAGGTGACCTTTAGAGTCCTGAGTCCCAAAGAATCCTTGAGAAGTCCATGAAGGGAACAGAAGTGCATTGATTCCCAGGACTGTGACAATTATGTTACTGAGATGATCAGACATGCTTGCATACAGGCAGCCTATCAGTTGATAAAGGATGACAGGCTAAAACTCAAGCAGCATTAGCAAGGGTTAAACTCAGAACTTTAGCCATTACCCCACTGGTACTGTATCCCTCTCTTGCTCACCAACCCAACTTTGGGTCATGAACCTACACTCATGGAATTTTTGTGCAGAATATTGAATAATATAAATTTGAGACATCAAAAAAAAATGAAGAAAACCTTGCCAGTGGGGGTTCAAGTCAAAAGTACATTTGTTTAATCTTGCCAGCATTCATTTATAACACAACATTTAAAAGAATCAAGATTTAAACTATTTTCCCCCACTGCACAAAGCACCAGATAAAAGAATCTTTTCAGTAATAGTATTTCATTTTGAGTTTCACCAGTCCATTTAATTTTGATATTACTAGAGGACTATCAGCTTTATAATCTTGTGCTGAATGTTGATGGGTTCTGACAGCTGTCACTGGGAAGCTGAAAGAGATGAGACTTTCAAGTTGAATAAAATTTGATTTTATTGAATATGGGTGAAATTTATTCTGCCTGCATAAGTCCCAAGAATCAGGCTATACATGGGTGAAATGTGGGTGGGATGAGAAGCTGTAATACATTTCTTCACCCTCCCCCATCTAGTCCTGGATGGGAAGCTGAAGCCTAGATGCCTTATGACAGTTGCTCCATGCTATGCAATAGACAAGAAGCTACAACCTCTCTGTGCCACTTGTCCACCAGATGCTGGGATTCCTCATATACTGGGATATAGATGTCATGGCCCTTAGGCTGGTCTGGCTTCATCATCATTCTTCATGTTAATCTCAATGTTGAAGTCACAGTGTTTGAGAGATACTGAAGAAGACAGGACACCAGTCCTGACAGAACCCACTAAGGGATTTAGATGGTGTAGAGGGCCCTCCGGGGGCTTTACATAGAATCATAAATTAGGGTTGGAAGAGACCTCAGGACGTCATCTAGTCCAATCCCATGCTCAAAGCAGGACCAATACCAACAAAATCATCCCAGCCAAGGCTTTGTCAAGCCGGGTCTTAAAAACCTCTAAGGATGGAGATCCACCACCTCCCTATGTAACCCATTCCAGTGCTTCACCACCCTCCTAGTGAAATAATGTTTCCTAATATCCAACCTAGACCTCCCCCACTGCAACTTGACACCATTGCTTCTTGTTCTGTCATCTGCCACCACTGTGAACAGCTGAGCTCCATCCTCTTTGGAACCCCATTTCAGGTAGTTGAAGGCTGCTATCAAATTCCCCCTCACTCCTCTCTTCTGCAGACTAAATAACCCCAGTTCCCTCAGCCTCTTCTCGTAAGTCATGTTTCCCAGCCCTCATTTTTGTTGCCCTCCACTGGACTCTCCCCAATTTGTCCACATCCCTTCTGTAATGGGGGAACCAAAACTGGATGCAGTACTCCAGGTGTGGCCTCACCTGACTCGAATAGAAGGGAATAATCACTTCCCTCGACCTGCTGGCAATGCTCCTACTAATACAGCCCAATATGCTGTTGGCCTTCTGGGCAACATGGGGACACTGTTGACTCATATCCAGCTTCTCGTCCACTGTAATCCCCAGGTCCTTTTCTGCAGAACTGCAGAACTGCTGCTTAGCCAGCCTGCCTCTGGAGGTTCATGGGATTCTTTCTTCCTAAGTAGAGGACTGTGAACTTGTCCTTGTTGAACCTCATTGCATTTCTTTTAGCCCAATCCTCTAATTTGTCTAGGTCATTCTGGACCCTATCCCTGCCCTCCAGTGTATCTACTTCTCCCTTTAGCTTAGTGTCATCTGCGAACTTGCTGAGGATGCAGGAGGCTTCAGAAGTATCAAAAAGTTCTAGTACAAAAACCAGTCAACCTCTGCTTCAGCTGTTATGACAGCACTGAACAGCACAATAGACTTGAGCAGCCACAGGCAGAATTATAAGGCTATGCATGACCATGGTCTGAAGACAATGTGAACTATAGCACCATTAGAAAGTGTAATAAAGACATATAATTTAGCAAGAAGAAAGTAAATCAAGAAGCCTCCTGCTGCAAGACAAGCCCAAGATAGAAACCAACAGAACTCCACTGGCCATCACTTACAGTCCTCAGCTTAAACTTCTCGAATGCAACATCAGTGATCTACAACCCATCCTGGACAATGATCCCTTGCTTTCACAGACCTTGGAAGGTAGGCCAGTCCCTTGCTCACAGACAACCCGCAAACCTTAAGCATATTCTCACCAGCAACCACATACCGCATCATAGCAACTCTAACTCAGGAACCAATCCATGCAACAAACCTCAATGCCAACTCTGTCCACATATCTACACCAGCAACAGAATCACAGGACCTAACCAGATCGGCTACAACATCACCGGTTCATTCACCTGCATGTCCACCAATGTTATATATGCCATCATGTGCCAGCAATGCCCCTCTGCTATGTACATCGGCCAAACTGGACAGTCCCTACGTAAAAGGATAAATGGATACAAGTCAGATATTAGGAATGGCAATATACAAAAACCTGTAGGAGAATACTTCAATCTTCCTGGCCACACAATAACAGATTTTAAGGTAGCCATCCTACAGCAAAAAAAGTTCAGGACTAGACTTCAAAGAGAAACTGCTAAGCTTCAGTTCATTTGCAAATTTGACACCATCAGCTCAGGATTAAACAAAGACTGTGAATGATTAGCCAACTACAAAAGCAGTTTCTCCTCCCTTGGTGTTCACACCTCAAGTGCTAGAAGAGGGCTTCATCCTCCCTGATTGAACTAACCTTCTTATCTGCAGACTGATTCTGGCCTGCATATTTATACCTGCCTCTGGAAATTTCCATTACATGCGTCTGACGTAGTATTCACCCACGAAAGCTTATGCTCCAATACATCTGTCTATGAGGTGTCACAGGATTCTTTGTTGCTTTATACAGATCCAGACTAACACAGCTACCTCTCTGATACTTGATTAATAAAGATGTTGAACAAAACCAGCTCCAACTTTTTGTATCATTAGCAAATCATTTCACTAGCATTTGTATCACTAACAAATTCTACTCTACTATGTATACTGCTCAGTTCCATTTCTGACCCTTATGGAATGTTCAGTAACTCTAATTATCTCTCCAAGGAGTTACCCATTTGTCTTAGAAGTAGTGCATATTTTCTTTGGTATATTTATCTGATAGTGAAGAAAAGGAATTTCCAAATGCCCATGCTTGGCTTGTGTCATAAACAGATAGCTAAGGGTTAATGCCTCTTTTACATGTAAAGGGTTAACAAAGGGAACCAAACACCTGACCAGAGGACCAATCAGAAAACAAAATACTTTCAAATCTCAAGGGAGGGAAGTTTGTGGTGTGGGTCCTTTGTTCTGTGTCAGTGCTCTCTAGGCTCTGAGGGTGATTACACTATCTCCAGGCTCTCTAATCTTCTGTTTCCAAGTTGTAAGTACAGATAGAAAAACAATATATTTTATATGTTTCTGTATTTGCAAGTGTGTAGTTTGCTGGAAATGTTAAATTGTATTTTTTTTGAATAAGGCTGTTAATTCACTTTTTAATAAAGCTCATAACCCTGTATATTTCATCTTGATTACAGAGACCATTTTTTGTCTTTTCTTTCTTTTTTATACAAACTTTCTGTTTAAGAACCTGTTTGATTTTCTTTTCTAGTGAGGCAAGGGGAATAGGAATCTCTGTGCCAGGATTACTGTCTCTCTCAGGAAAGACTGGGAGGGGAAAAAGAGGAGGGGGGAAGGTGAATTGTCCTCTCTGTTTGTAATTCAGGAGTTTAAGTACAGTAATCTTCCAGGTAACCCAGGAAGGGAAGCCTGGAGTGAGGTAAAGAGGGGGTTATTTACCTTTGTTGTGAGACTCAGGGAATCTGAAGTCTTGCGGTCCCAGGGAAGGTTGGGGAGACCGAATAAATCAAGGGGCTCCACCCAAAGTCCTGATTGGTGGCAGCATATCAGATCTAAGCTGGTAATTAAGCTTAGAGGTTTCATGCAGGTACCCAAATTTTGGACGCTAAGGTTCAGATTTGGGAAATATACCTTATGACAGCTTGTCTATAAGTTAATACTTGCACTGAGATTCTCAGTTCAGGGACCAAAGTATCTCAGCTTCACTTCACAGCTTGGTGCCTAAACTGCTCACCAGAGTATATTCTTATCCGTAACAATGGAACCATTATGTTATTGCTTAATCTATTGTAAGTCATTCCAGTGTTTTTATAGGAGCATTAATGTGCAAAAGTCATTTGCATATGATTTCAATTCATTAAGAGAATATTTGTTTACAAAATGGATACTATCCAAGGTTGTAGACCTAAAATTAGAGACAGCAGCTGACTTGTAGTTTGCAGGCATGAATGCTCATGTCTCCTTCTCAGATTGTCTGCTATGTTTGTGACAAGTTACAATACTGAAATTTATACTAAGTATCCTGATCTGTGAACACTTCAAGGAGCTTCCTATTGTACCAGCCTTCATGGAACTTGGAGAGAAGAGCAAAAATTGGAGGAAAGAAGAACTTGGAGGAAGCACCATAAAGTCAATCTGTTGGCTCATGGTTAGAAGGCTAGTTCCCTTTGTAGCATCTCTGTAAATAGTTCTCTTTATATAGAACCAGTTTATTTTTAGAAACATGGAGTATTCAGGGGCTGCTAACAGGGATTTTTGCAAGGGAGTTTTCCAGGTGAAGGAGGAGCAAATACAGCACCTTTGGGGTAAGTGACTGTCTGTAGTGGGTGTTTGTTTGTGTTTGGGGGTTACTCACTGTGCGCTGAGCTTGTGTTTGTCCATCTGGTTGGTTGGTTGGTTGGTTGGTTGGTTGGTTGAAGGACCATGTGCTGTGGCTGGCAGTTTGAAGCTGTGAGCTTTAAGGGAAGATTTGAAAGCTAGAAGCCGCTGTTAGTTGGCTGAGCCTTAGTCAGTGGGTGGGACTAGCAAGCAGGCCAGGGCTTTATAAAGCAGTGCCCAAGTGACCAGGGAACTTTGCAAACAGGGGCTGCTAACAAGGAGTTTCGCAAGAGAGATCTCCAGGTGAAGAAGGAGCAAATACAGCACCCTTGGGATAAGTGACTGTCTGTAGTGTGTGTTTGTTTGTGTTTGGGGGTTACTCGTTGTGTGCTGAGCTTGTGTTAGTCTGTCTGTTTGTTTGGTTGGTTGTTTGGTTGTTGGAAGGACCATGCGCTGTGGCTAGCAGTTGGAAGCTGTGAACTTCAAAGAAAGATTTGAAAGCTAGAAGCCTCTGCTATTTGGCTGAGCCTTACTCAGTAGGCGGGGCTATCAAGCAGGCCAGGGCTTTATAAAGCAGTGCACAAGTGGCCAGGGGCTGCTAACAGGGAGTTTCGCAAGGGGGTTTGGAAGGGGAGTGGGAAGGGGGCAAGGGCACCTTGGTGTTTTTTAAAAATATAAACTAAACTACATTCAAAACTCCTTGATTTAAACAAAACCCTTTCATTAACTAGGAGACCATGCAGGTAGAAGCCCAGCAGCAGGGTGGGGGCTATCCAGTTCATTGCGCTGAGGGAGGGTGGCATATGTGTGCATTAAGTGCAAGGAGCTCCTGGCTCTCAAAGACCGCATACAAGCTTTGGAGGCAAGGGTGGCGGAACTGAAGGATCTGAGAAAGACAGAGAGGTATGTTGATGGGGCTTTCCAGGACACTGTAGAATTGTCTCACCTCCAGTCAGACAGTCCTTTCACTGCTGAGAAGGATGAAAGATCCAGGGAATCAGAGCAGTCAACGGGAGCAGAGGGAAACCTTCCCATAGTTGGGACCCTCCTTCCAGATGGTGTTAGAGTATCCTCTCACACTGAGGTTACCCCTCCAGGGGAGGGAACTCCAGTCACTAGGAAAAGGCAGATGTTAGCAATGGGAGTTTTGATCATTAGAAACATAGATAGCTGGGTTTGCGATGACCAGGAGAACCGTATGGTGACTTGCTTGCCTGGTGCGAATGTTGCGGATCTCTCGAGGCATCTGGGTAGACTTATACGTAGTGCTGGGGAGGAGCCGGTGGTCGTGGTACATGTATGTACCAGTGACATAGGGAAAGGTAGGAGAGACGTCCTGGAGGCCAAATTTAGGCTGCTAGGGAAAAGACTGAAATCCAGGACCTCTATGGTGTCATTCTCAGAAATGCTCCCAGTTCCACGTGCAGAGCCAAGTAGGCAGGCAGAGCTTCAGAGTCTCAACGCGTGGATGAGATGATGGTGTAGAGAAGAGGGGTTTAGATTCATTATGAAATGAGGAAACTTTTGGGATAGGGGGAGCCTATACAGGAAGGATGGGTTCCATCTAAACTAAAGTGGAACCAGACTGCTGGCACTTAAAATTAAAAAAGTTGCAGAACAGTCTTTAAACTAGAGGATGAAGGAAAACCAACTGCTTCAGAGGAGTGTGTGGATCGGACAGAGATTTCTCTTAGAGGAGAGTCTATTGATAGCGATTCTCTAGGTTATAATCAAGAGCAGAGGATGGAAGAGGATAATTTAAGGGCCAGATCAGATGAGAATCATTCACATAAAGACTCGGACACATCAGAAAAGGGCAGACAAATAAAAAGTGACAAGTTTTTAAAGTGCATATACACAAATGCTAGAATTCTAAATAATAAGATTGTTGAACTAGAGTGCCTGGTATTAACAGAGGATATTGATATAATAGGCATCACAGAAATCTGGTGAACTGAGGACAATCAATGGGACCCAATCTTTCCGAGGTACAAAATATATCTGAAGGACAGAACAGGTCATGTACGGGGGAAGACGGAAGTGACACTATATGTGAAAGAAAATGTAGAATCAAATGAAGTAAAAATCTTAAGCGAATCCACATGTTCCATAGAATCTCTATGGATAGTAATTTCATGCTCTAGGAAAATATAACATTAGGGATCTATTACTGACCACCTGACCAGGACAGCGATAGTGATGATGAAATGCTAAGGGAAATTATAGAGGCTATCAAAATTAAGAACTCAATAACAGTGGGGGATATCAATTATCCCCACATTGCCTCAGGACGAAATGCAGAGACATAATTTCTCAATATTTTAAATGACTGCTTCTTGGAGCAGCCAGTACAGGAACCCACAAGGGGAGAGGCAACTCTAGATTTAATCCGGAGTGGAGCGAAGAAGTTGGTCCAAGAAGAAACTATAGCAGGACCACTTGGAAATAGGTACCATAATATAATAACATTTAACATCCCTGTGGTGGGAAGAACATCTCAACAGCCCAGCACTGTGGCATTTAATTTCAGAAAGGGGAACTATGCAAAAATGAGGAGGTTAGTTAAACAGAAATTAAAAGTTATAGTGACTAAACTGAAATCCTTGCAAGCTGCATGGGTGCTTTTTAAAGACACCATAACAGAGGCCCAACTTAAATGTATACCCCAAATTAAGAAACACAGTAAAAGAACTAAAAAAAGAACTTAACAAGCAACTAAAAGAAGCAGTGATAGATAAAGACTTCCTTTAAAAAGTGGAAGACAAATCTTAATCAAGTAAATAGAAAGGAGCATAAACATTACCAAATTAAGTGTAAAAATGTAATAAGAAAAGCCGAAGAGGAGTTTGAAGAACGGCTAGCCAAAAACTCCAAAGGTAATAACAAAATGTTTTTTAAGTAAATCAGAAGCAGGAAGCCTGATAAACAACCAGTGGGGCCCCTTGATGATCGAGATACAAAAGGAGCACTTAAAGACAATAAAGCCTTGTGGAGAAACTAAATGGATTCTTTGCTTCAGTCTTCATAGCTGAGGATGTTAGGGAGATTCCGAAACCTGAACTGGCTTTTGTAGGTGACAAATCTGAGGAACTGTTACAGAATGAAGTGTCACTAGAGGAGGTTTTGGAATTAATTGATAAACTTAACACTAACAAGTCACCGGGACCGGATGACATTCACCCATGAGTTCTGAAAAATGTGAAGTTGCGGAACTATTAAGTAGGGTTTTTAACCTGTCCTTTAAATCAGCCTTCATACACAATGACTGGAAGATAGCTAATGTAATGCCAAGGACTCTAGAGGTGATCCCGGCAATTACAGACCGGTAAGTCTAACATCAGTACCAGGCAAATTAGTTGAAACAATAGTAAAGAATAAAATTGTCAGACACATGGAAGAGCATAAATTGTTGGGCAAAAGTTAACATGATTTCTGTAAAGGGAAATCATGTCTTACTAATCTATTAGACTTCTTTGAAGAGGTCAACAAACATGGACAAGGAGGATTCAGTGGACATAGTGTACTTAGATTTCCAGAAAGCCTTTGACAAGGTCCCTCACCAAAGGCTCTTACGTAAATTAAGCTGTCATAGGATAAAAGGGAAGGTCCTTTCATGGATTGAGAACTGTTTAAAAGGCAGGGAACAAAGGGTAGGAATTAATGGTAAATTCTCAGAATGGAGAGGGGTAACTAGTGGTGTTCCCCAAGGATCAGTACTAGGATCAATCCTATTAACTGTCACCATACACATGTCGAGAAAGAGTAAAAAGTGAGGTGGCAAAGTTTGCAGATGATACTAAACTGCTCAAAGATAGGTAAGACCAAAGCAGACTGAAGAACTTTAAAAATATTTTCACAAAACTAAGTGATTGGGCAACAAATGGCAAATATGCGAGAAATGTAAGTATGCACACCAGAAAAAAAACCCCCAACTATAACATACAATATGATGGGAAATAATTAGCTACAACAAATCAGGAAAAGATCTTGGAGTCATCATAGAAATTTCTGAACGTCTCCATGCATGTGCAAAGGCAGTCAAAAAAGCAAACAGGAGTTAGGAATTATTAAAAAAGGGGGATAGAGAATAAGAAGGAGAATATATTATTGCCCTTATATAAATCGATGGTATGGCCCACATCTTGAACTGCGTACAGAAATGGTGTCCTCATCTAAAAAAGGTATACTGCACAGAAAAGGCAACTAAAATGATAAGGGTTTGGAGAGGGTCCCATAAGAGAAGAAATTAAAGAGTTAGGTCTTTCAGCTTGGAAAAGAGGAGACTAAAGAGGGATATGATAGAGTTCAGAGCTAATGTGGAGAGAGTAGATAAGGAAAAGTTATTTACTTATTCTCATAATAGAAGAACTAGAGGTCACCAAATGAAATTAATAGGCAGCAGGCTTAAAACAAATAAAAGGAAGTTCTTCACACAGCATACAGTCAACTTGTGGAACTCCTTACCTTAGGAGGTTGTGCAGGCTAGGACTATAATAGTGTTTAAAAGAGAAGTTGATAAATTCATGGAGGTTAAGTCCATTAATGGGTGTTAGTCAGGATGGGTAAGGAACAGTGCCCCTAGAATCTGTTTGTCAGTGTGGAGATGGATGGCAGGAGAGAGATCACTTGATCATTACCTGTTAGGTTCATTCCCTCTGGGGCACCTGGCGTTGGCCACTGTCGGTAGAGAGGATACTGGGCTAGATGGACCTTTGGTTTGACCCAGTACGCTGTTTTTATGTTATGTTCTCATTATATTAGCCAACACACAGTACATGAAATGCCTACGAAGGGAGAAACAAAATGGTATAATGCTGTCTTTTGGAACTCTAGTCCTGTAATATCTTAAATTCAGGACCACTTGAGTGACTGAAAGGCCAGCTGTGGACTGATTATTGGGCTAGGACTAGGTTTATTTTCTGAGTTCTGCCAGTAATTATCTGAATGACCATGGACAGGTCACTTTGTTTTCAAAAGTGCTTGAGTCCCATTTTAAAAAGTAATTTAGCCCAATATCCATCAAAAGGTATGTAGTCACTGAACTATTTATTTCAATGGATGTGAGGCATCTACATACCTTTGAGCATGGGGACTTTAGCATGTTGGTGGAGACTGCAGCGTGCATGGGGGGAATTCCCCCCACTCCCAAACAGGATATGTCACAGAGGCAACACATGGGGAAGCACCCAGATTTCTCCCATAGTTAGCCCTGCTTCATCCAGCAGAGGAATGTTCAGTGGACCCAGGCCAGGGGTGATGCCAGGAGCTCTGCACATGCACAGCAGTTTCTCCCATATTGTCTGTGTTAAGGGAGGGCAGAAGAGCAGCTCCTGAAATCTCACAGTGCAGCCCATGTGGGGAAACTAACCCCCATGCACAGAGCACCTAGCATTGCCATTTCCTCCCCACAGCCCTCAGAGGGGCAAGGGGGAATTTTTGAGGGGGGCAAGAAGTGATACCAGGTGTTCTGTGCCTGAGGATCAGTTTCACTATGTGGATTGTGTAAGGGGAGGGCAGCAGAGTAGCAACCCTCACAGCAGAGCTCCAGTTTGGGCATGTTTTCAGTGAGGAGAGCCAGGCAGCAGAGCTTCTTCCAAAGCATCTATGCAGCATACAGCATTGACTGTGTCAAGCCCAGGCGAGGGACAGAGTGAATTACTCCTGGGGGAATCCTGTGCCTGGATCAGCCCCTAATCCCATCTGGGGGCTGGGGGGGAAGGACGGGACTTCCTCTTCCCCAGCACAGAGCAGCAGGGACTGAGTCAGACCCACTCCTAGGAACATCCCTCAGCTGCAAGACTCTCCACCTCCCCTTCCTGCCCACATCACTCCTCAGCTGAAGTGGGAAGGGTCACTGTATGGGGAGCTGCACCTCCCTCTGCCTGCCCAACCCTCATGCTTCTGGACCCTCCAGAAACACCCAGACACCCACCCCCACAAGCACTCCTTCTGAAAGTCCCTCTCCAGATGCTCGCACTGATCCTCACCCCCGCAAATATATAAATCAAACTATATTTACCTCCCTTTTTAAAAGCCAACTACAATCTACAGATGAAATATTAAGCAGGAGCAGGATTGGGATGTGACTTAGTCATCTGTGCAATCTCCTAGTGCTAGCCTCCAGGATGAGTCAGAGAAGTCTCAGGGCTCTTCTAACTTATACCTGATAGGGGCTGTTACACCGCTGCAGATTGTTTGGACTACAAGGAACTCAGATCATGATTCTAATAAATCTCTATTCTAGGAGGGATGGGGAAGGGGTTAGAGTACAGCCACTGTAGGGTTCTTGGGGCAGCTTTACAGCCCTGTTGTGCCATGATGCAGTGCAAAGGGGACATCAAGTTAGCTGAAAATTAATGGACTATAAATGTAAGACAATTCAATAGTTTTATTCTATTGTTCTACATTTACAATGCTTTACTTGAAATATTAATTATGTGTAATTAGCATTAGTTCTGTATTGTGTCCTTTTAAGAAGTTAAGATTCAAATTAAAAATAGCAACAATTGATTTGTCTGACTTTTATTTTAATCTGTGGGAAAGTTTATAGGACAAACCTAATGCTTTTTATAACAGAAATTGAACAACAATTTCCCTTCAGCACAAGAAATGAAGCACATAACTATTATTTTCAACAGAACATGATGCTCTGGTGATTAGATGAAATCGTGAAGTGCTCTGCCATTTAAATATAGCGTTTTAAATACTACCAACTTTTCTTGTCTTAACTGTTTGCAACCATTTCCTGTAACACACATAACCAGTGTGCCAGACAGACCCCTACAGAATCCTGTTATGTTTACAGAAAAATTTCAGAATGATCTGGGAACTCAGAATTCCTTAATTAATAGTCCAGCTTTGGAAAAAACTCATGCCTTGAGTACATATTTTAGGTTCTGATTGTGTTAATATGGTCAACTGGAAGCATTCAAAAATCATGTCTCAGGACCTCAAAAAATCATAAGATTTGAAAAGTAATAAAGTGTGGGCTCTTTCTATGTTTCTTTTGGTTTTTAAGCCCTTATGGTTCACTTTTCCAAGGTTTTCTATGAACTATGAAGCAAAGAAATTTGCTTATGCCTCCCCCTGCCATCTGAGATTTCTCCAGTAGTCACCTGATGCCAGGAGCAGGAATTTTAGGGAAAAAAACACCAAATACCATGAGACTTGCAATAGAATTGAGAGAGGGTAGCGCTGCCAATATTATTGGCCCCTTCCCCTAATTCCCATGGAAGATGATCATACTCGGTAACAAGTGATTGCCCATCATCACCGTCACCACCACTGTCTTTTACATAAGACCTCCAGAAGGCTCAGCTGTCCCACTGTCCCACATAACTGGTGGCTGGAAGAGGAGGAGAAGCTGGTAGACTGAGTATCAGACCCATAAAACAGTGTTATCATCCTCTAATAATGTTCACACTGTCACTCCTCTTTTTCAGAGCATGGCGGGGGGGGGGGGAGGAAGTTTGCTCTCATTCATCTAAAATTTTAGTCCTACATAGTAGCTCGAGTTCACGTGAAAATGAGCCTGGATTCACTTGAAATTTTGTGAACTGGTTATAGAGGTTGTGGTCTTCCTCTTTGGTAACTGTGATACTCATGGTAAATATTTTGAGAAATCAGGTTGAGTTTCATATTAGTAGCAAATATCCAAATAAGGAAATTCTGCTTGTTTTACCCAATTCTACCAGTAGCCAGCCTGCAATAATACAGCAATGAATTTCAGAATGAAGATTAGAAGTTATACCAGTAATCATATGGCAATATTCTGATACTTAAAAGGTTGGGGTGGGTGTGTGTGTGTGTGTCTCCCTGTTAATAAAGAACATTTTGATTTACTTTAAAGTATGTACATCTCAGTGCTTGTAAATGTTCCATGTGTGCTCAACAGGGATTTTGTGTGGTTTAACCTCAGTTATTGTGTTTGGCTGATGCTTTTACACTGAACAGTTCTATTCCTGCAGGGTTACTTAAAAAGACTGTTTTTATTTAGAATGGATCATTTAATTAAGCTGTAGTATTTTCTCCAAGTAAAATTAATCAATGTAGGTATATTGCTTTTATGAGGCACAATTAGTAGGCAATTAGGTTAGTGCCCAACAGAGTTGTTATAATCTGAGTGTACATGGCCTCATAGAATTTAGGGACAAGCTTTGTTTACTCTTAATTATACCGTGTGTCATTTACTTCAGATAGTTGCAATGTAGGCTATAGCTTAAGTAATTTATGCAGTTAGAAGACTTCATTGTAACAGCAATGTGTGACAATTTGAGATGGAACTGTCTGTCCTATGACTGTAGGGAATCATTAAAGAGAAATATATTAATTAAAATGAGCTTATTAAACTATATTTGCATTATGAGCATGTTTAACCTAACCTCCAAAGGTCCAATCCTTATTCTTGGTCTTGGAGTTCTTACTTCATAAGTAAATAGAATATCTTTGGTAATTTATACAATAAAATACCAATAGACCCTACAGGGAGAAAATATTTATCTTTATTTTCATCATGAGGACATATATTGGGATTTTTTTAAATTTCTTATTAAATCTGTTAGAATCAGATCATTTATTATAATAGCATGAAAAAAAAACCCAATGAGGATAAGGACTGGAGAAAGGAAGGATGGTCCAGTGATTAGGGTTCTAGATGATCACTCAGTACACCAGCATTTAATTCTCTGTTTTCCCCCTGTCTTCCTATGTGATCTCAGTGTTGGGGTTAGTCAAACAAGAACTTAATCTACTGCAATTTTGATACTTAGGATTTTTTATTTGGCATACTGCAAAGCTATGCTGCCTTGATCAGACTCAAGTGTAGGTATAGAGCATATCACACTTTGAAAGTTTCACAGCAAATCTCACATATATATTTTCAAATTACATTGCATTTACTATACGCTGCATTATGTATTTTGGGATTGGCTTGGTTACGTTGTAGAAACCAGTCCCTGTACAGCATGCTCTGTCCACACATTCTCCACGTACAACTTACTCTTTACCTCATCCTTATGTTCCCAACTTATCTTATCCATTGTTATCTTGTCTGTTGTAAGTGGTTACCTGGTTGTTCCTCCTTAACTTAGCTAGTACAGACATTCTGTTTCCAGACTGCTGATCCATTTCTCTCTCTAATCCTGTGTCCGAATAAACAAGGCCTCACCCATGTCAAGCCAAAAATTACATGTCAGCAAAACACTCAGGAACAGGCATTGCTCTGCTCAGCATGGCAACACCTAAGTCTCATTTTTAACAGTGTAGAAAGCATTCAGTGAAACTGGCACAAGGTGCCCTTCTTGTGTTTTAAAAACAATTAACCACCTTTTGCATGAGTATTGCAGGTATCAGCAAAAAAATGAGTTCACAAATTAATAATGGAAAGTTGAAAATCACTACGAAATAGCTACTATATGAGAATAACTAAAGTTCAATTACTGGGAGCACTCACAAGTGAGGTGAGCAAGCAGCCCACTGGGACCTAGAACAGAAGCTCATCATTAAAGGCAAGATTGTTAGCCAACAATCTGCCCAAGTATAGGTCAGAGAATACATAAACCTCGGTCTGTCCTATTCTCTGTCAGTGGCACATAATAGTCTATTCTCTTGTGGGTTTTACTTCCACTGTTGGGTTCAGTGTGTGTGTTCTGGGTGATGCTGGTGACCTGTGATATACAGGAGACCAGACTAAATGATCTAGTGGTTCCTGCTGGTAACTCTATGATTCTAATGATTATGCTGCTTGAGAAGCGGACGAAGGACCCTATAGTGGCTCAGATTACTTCCACTGTAGCACCTGCTTACCTTCTCTCAATGGCACATGGGAAGAGGGGACAGAGTCAAGGCCCCAGTCACTCCCCAACCTGCCCCTTACCCATTATCTATCTTGCCTATTTGTATGACTTCCATTACTTAGTATCTGAATATCCACAATCTTTAATGTATTTGTTCTTACTACCATGAGATACAGTAAGAAAATACTATTATCTTCATTTTATGGATGGGCAGTTGAGGCACAGAGAGACTAAGTTCTTTCCCAAGGCCACACAGGAAGTCTGGGGGGAATCAGATTTGATTTTGGCTCTCCCAACTCCCACGTTACCACCCTAACTACTGAACAACCCTTCTTTTCGATTCTTTCTTTCCTTTCTATTCCTTCTTCCATCTGCATGCGAGAGAGCCCCACAAGGAATGCTCTTCTTCCTGGGCAATGAGTAGCCTGTATAGCAAATGGGTGCCTTATACCCCATACTATTGTTGGCTGGCACAAAGAGTGAACCTGAAGGTAAATGCAGAGTGGGGGTGATTACAGATCACAAAAGCCTAATTTACCAGTGTAGATTTGTACATCAGTGTTTGGGAACCATTATACCACTATGAGTGTATGTTCTTTAATAACTTAGGAACAAATTTCTGTGTGGGTTAATACCAGAACATTTCTACATACCACAGTTAGTGTTTAGATCAGTATACCATATTTCCATGTAGTCTCATGAGAGTGCAAAGCCTCTAGATTGTGTCACATAATGGTATGTATGCAACGATGAAAAAATATATATATAATAATCAGCTCTGGGAATCAGCCTCATCTAAAATTCCCAACCTTAGCAGAAATCTATTCAGGCATATGCATTTTGCAGAACAGTTTGAGTCTCGGTAAAAGCAAAACAGAGTTCTGACTTTAAACAATTTTAGAGCTAATGGCAAACTTTGGGATGTTTCAGTGATGTATGATAAATATTTATTTTTGCTCCGTAATTTAAATGATTAAGCATCTCACATGCTTTTCTGAATTCTATAGTGACCATAATAAATCATGTTTCAGATCTTATTAGTGTTGGCATTGGCCAAATGTCAGTAATTATATTTAGAAGTAAAAAGTTAAGGAGCTGATTTGTCGATGAATGCCCAGATAAATCAAATGGCTCATCCTGCTCTATGAAATGTTGGAATGCTTTCTTGACAAGGCTGTATAAACTTTAATTATACATTGGTCCCCAAAGTAAGATAAATAGACAGTTTCTCTCTCTCCTTTATTTCCCATCCTTTGTCTTTGGCAACATGTATTTCATATAAACCAGCAAACATCTACATGGATACCTTCACTTCAAAATAAAGTAAAACATTCATTTTTGTATTTGGGGTTTTACTCCAAACATGATTCAATGATGTTTCATAAAACTAGAATGTTAGCAATACTTCAGATATTGCGTTCTTTTGACTAGTGATTTATCATGAAGTATTTGTGTACTTAAGAAGAAATGACATATGCAGGAAGAAGACACTTTGTATTTAAAGTTCATTTATTAGAGTGGCATTGATTTCGAGCTGTAATCAACAGTATGCAGTATCTGTCCAAGGGGAAAATGCAGTTACACTGAGGAATTAGATGCCCCCATCCTTTCACTGCTTAAAGAAAAAGCTACTCTCGATTGAACACCATTACCGTATTTAGATGCATTATAAAATTCACATTATCAAGACCTTGCATTTATGTTGTGCTTTTCATCCCACAGGATCCAAAGTCTTCCACAGATGATCAGTTGTTAATATTTGGTTAATCAAAATAATCCTTCATCATGGATTTTAAGAAGATGTAACATTTGTAACAAAACAAGTTGAGGTTAAAATTATAGATGTGGTAAACCAGCCAAAGCCACAGTAATTTTCAATATAAGCTATTAGAGAATACAACATCAGCTCTACAATACTCATTTCTTTCTTATTCTGTACATTAATATTGTTGAAATTGAGATTTCAACAGATGCATATTTATAACATTTTGATTGCTTAAGTGTTCAACATCATGTAATTAGTCCCTAAAGCAGGGGCCGTCAACCTCTGGTACGCCGCTCGCCAGGGTAAGTATCCTGGCGGGCCGGGCCAGTTTGTTTACCTGCCACATCGGCAGGTTCGGCCAATCACGGCTCCCACTGGCTGTGGTTTGTCATCCCAGGCCAATAGCAGTGTCAGGAAGCCGCAGCCAGTACATCCCTCCTCCGCACCGCTTTCCTGACATCCCCATTGGCTGGGACAGCAAACTATGGCCAGTGGGAGCTGTGATCGGCTGAATCTGCTGATGCAGCAGGTAAACAAATTGGTCTGGCCTGCCAGGGTGCTCACCCTGGGGAGCTGCATGCCGGAGGTTGCTGGCCCCTGCCCTAGAGTCTGTTGTTGTTGTTGTTGGGTTTTTTTAAACACAGGGGGGGAAAAACTAAGATCAATTTAGAAAGCAAAAGTTTAGTTTATATTTTATTCATATGAAGCAGGTATATTATTGGTATAAAACTACTGAAGACACTACTCTTGGGCAAATTATGCCATCCTTAGTCTTTAGTCATATAAAAATCCCATTGAAATTGGTTGTTTCTATACACAAAGACAAATATGCACTTTCAGTCTAAAATAATTTATTTTAGATTAAGGAGAAAAACAGGAAACAACTAAAGTAAAGACTCCATGAGAGAATACAGGGAAGGGTCTCCTCTGTTATAGTCTCCAGCAACATTTTGCAAATGATTGCATGCCACTATAGAGATGTAAAGGTGAAATGTACAGAAAACAAAGGCATAACTGCTCGATAGCTGAGTATACCACAAAGTCAATTGCATGTTTTAAGGACTGTAGAATACCTCACATTTTGTGCCTTAATGGCTCAAGCTTAAGAGGAATATAGTATGAGGTGAAGAATAAAAAGATTTTTTTAAGAAGTCTCCATTTTGTGGCAGAATTCCCACTTGACATTGTGAGGACCTAAGTCAGAATCCCCACAATTAAAGTGAGTCACAACTCAAATAAAAAGTCAACAGCTTTAATTCACTTTAAAAGTTTGTAGTGAAAGATTCTCTGTTTCAGTCTATGAAGATCCACAATCACTGCACTGCTCTAGAACAGTGGAGATCACTAAGTCCATAATGAAGTGTATGAGAACTGAGGATAACGCTTTCTCTGTCAATGAATCCAGCTATGGAAGAATCTTCCATAGGAGATCAGGTGAATGCAGCATATGAATGTCTTAACAAAATGTCACAAAACCTTCCTCTTTGAGAAAGCCTTCCCTCAAAAGGGAGGCTCACAATTTGAACACCTCTTATTCCAACCTCCCCACAACCCTCCTAAAATATAAAAAATAAGACCTGCTTCTCTAAGCAGAGTTTTCATCCTGAACAGGGAGAAGTTCCAGAGACTACTTGGAGGAGCTAGGGACTTCACTACTGGCATTGATTTGATCTGAAAGGTGCTCAGATGTTATGGTGACAGTAACATACTAAAATAGATAGATCCTTGCAATAGGGTAAAATTAATTACCTCCTGCCAACACCTTCCTTTCTTTAATAGATGGTGAACCAAATCTACCTGGGAGAAAAAAAACAAAGTTATTCACCAGCTCTCCACAATGCATCATTACCAGTTAATGGACGTTATACACTTCAATCCTATTAACTTCTAGTAAAGAAAATGTTTATTGAAGGTAGGAGGTGTAGAACACTATTTTAGCAATTTGGCAAGCATATTTGTGGAGACAAGCAAACTGACTCTGGTATCGATAATCAATCAAGTATTAATGTGGCTATAGTTACATCTGTCTATGCATATGCATGTTTGGGACTTTTTATTCTAATTAACTCATTCATTCTTACATTTACATGTAGAATTCAAAAAACTAGTCAAAAGGTGGCAATATATTTTCCTGGCATACAACAATATATGCGCTTGCATTCTGTAACCCAATAGGAAAATACATAGATTAGTACATAATAAGGCCAGAAGGAGCCATTGTGATTACCTAACTTCCTGAATAACTAGACTTGGCAGGATTCAATTTTAATTGATGACAGTGTATAAACATCAATTTCGGCTGACACTGAAAATATCAATCAGTAATCTGCAGGGTGCCTGGAGGGATCAGGTGTCACTGACCCTGCAGCCCTTCACTGGAGTGAGTGGGTCTGTGATAGCTGAGCAGCAGAGGGCTCCTTGTGCTGCTTCAGGGCCAGTGACATCTGATCCCTCTAAGCACAAGTAGCTGTAAAAGGCTGCAGTCCAGGTGGGGCAAAGCAGAGGCCCTTGGAGGAGGATGACCCCCCCATACACACACAAACATTGTGGGGGAGGCCACTCAGCGCTGAATTTCTCCTGCAGCAGTGCATGGAGCCCTATGTAGCCTGGCTGTCACAGACCACGACTCTCACTCACCAGCTGGAAATGCTCTGCACCTTGCACCAGCAGAGACTGAGTATCAGTGGTCCTACGACTGTGCAGGGAGCCCTCTGAAGCTCTGCTGCCACTGGAGTGAGGAAACAGTGCCATGACAGTGGAGCTGCAGAGGACTCTCCATACAGCTCCATAGCCTGTGACACCAGATCCCTGCTGGCACAAGGTGTGGGGTAGGTTGTGGTCATCCTGGCAGAGAAGAGCCAGGACTATAAGGAGCATAAAGGGTCATCCCCAGATATCATGCCATTGCTGAATGGCTCTGTTCCCAGGCTGGGGCCATTCAGTAGCAGGTTGGCCTCTCCAGTAGCTCTTTGAAGTCTATGGTCCACCAGCCCAGGCCAACAGCAGCCTTCCCTGAACCTGGTGTCTTTGGTACCTCAGTGTCTTGGGTACCCTGGAGTTTTGGGTACCTCAGCTGCACAGGGTTCCTCCTACAACCTTGCTGTCACCACAGTCCTAACCCTACTCCCAACCCTCCCCTCCCCAACTGTAAAAATAAAAAAGGGGGAAAAAATCTTAAAAATTGATAAAAATTGGAAAAAGCCACATTCAGCTGTTTATCCATCATGACCAATTTTTTTCCCCTTCCCCCAGAGTCACTGCTTCCCACAATAGAATTCCATCCTGTAAGGATGGCTTACTTTCTTTTTTCCTAAAGGTATGACTTTACATTTAACTGTATTGACACATAGTATTTGCTTGCACACAGCTTACCAAAAGATCCAGATCAGTGACCAGCCATCTTCATTTTTTACAACAACCCCAACTTTGTGTCATCTGCAAACTTTATCAATAATGATTCTGTGTTTTCTTCCAGTTCATTGATTTAAAAAAGATAATAATCTTAGACAGGGCCAAGAACCAAACCCTGGGGGACTGCACTGGAAATTCACCCACTTGACTTCTTATTTACAATTACATTTTGAGATCAGTCATTTTTTAATCCATTTAACGTGTGCCATGTTGATTTTTATTGTTGTACTTTGTTAATCAAAATGTCAGTCATTAGCAAGACAAATGCCTCATAGAACTATAAATATTAACTATTACCTTTATCACTGAAACTTATAATCTCATTTAAAAAAGTTTAAGCTAGATATATCCTCCACAGAAGAAGCTGATTGGTATTAATTCTATTACCCTTCTTAAATTCTTTGTTAATAGAGTCCTGTATCAGACTTTCCATTATTTTGCCTGAGATCAATGTCAGGCTGACAGTTCTGTAATTACCTGGGTCATCTGGGTTACAATTTTTAAATATTGGCACAACAATAGCTTTCTTTCAATACTCTGGAACTTCCCCAATGTCCCAAGACTCATTGGAAATCAACATTAACAGCCCTGAGTGCTCCTGAATCAGCTCTTAGATTCTTCAATGCAAGTTATCCAGATCTGATGATTTAAACACGTCTAGCTGATGCTCCTTACCATCCTCAGTAGTTACTATTGGAAAGTATTTTATCACGATGATCATCTGATATGAATCTTTCATCTGATTTTTTCCCAAATACAGAGCAAAAATAATTGTTTAATACTTTTGCCATATATTATTTACAGTTCTATACTTTCCATTTAGTAATGGACTAATATTGTTCCCAATATACTTTAAAAACTACTACTTACTGTTCTTAACTTCACTGCCTATAATTTTCTCCTAGTATGCTTTTGCAACCCTTATCACTTTTCTGCAGTTACTTGTTAATGTTTTATATTCATCATCAACAACTCACTCTTTGTTGCATTTGTTATGTATGTTTGGGATTTTTAATTTTATTCTATTACAGTTGCTTTCACTTTCCCTGTAATCATGTTGGCATTTTAACCAGTGTCATGTTCTTTCTTGACTGTGGCTTTTTTGGCATCTAGTAAAGTGTTCTTAAACAGTTCCCAGTTATTATTCACATTTTTTCTGCTGAAATTCTATTCCACTCCTGATCTTGCTCATAATTGTTTTCTGGCCATTTTTTTATATATATATTCAGAAGACTAGATACAATGACAAGAAATATACTAAACATTTCTATAAATGAATCAACTTTATCATCCTCCCAAATATTTAGACGGTTCTACTTCTGATCTATAAACACCAGTAACCATCTTTTTAAAGATTAATTTGAAGATTTTTTTTCATTTTCTTTTGTTACGTGAAACAATAAAAATATCTAGTAGGAACTATAATTCCTAGTTAACCTCACTAATTATTAAGGGGCAAATTATGGCAGTAATTACAAAGCTCACACCATCCATTTTTTGGAATACTGGATCACAACTTCAGCTTTGCTGCACTCACCATGGTATGGAACCTAACCAGTGTCAGGAGCATCATCTACTTGGTCTGGATAAGCAGCTTTGATTCTGTGACTCCTGCTCTTCTTGCAGAAGATAAATTGTAACCTCTTCTCTTCCCACACTTCCATGTACTGTTGATGAGAACACTTACAAATTGGCCTGTCTCATGGACTATTTCCGCAAGAAAATACAGACCTTTTTTTGTTTTAAAACACACTAGTGATTTGTAAAGAAACTTTAATCAGAAAACATCCACTGGGCTGGTTCATCCCTGCTGCCAAAAAGGTGTGAAAAGGCCCACCTTGTCTCTGGAGTTCTGTCTTTAAACTTCTCTCTCATGTTATGTAGGGTTCCAACAGCAGATGCTGCCCACTGTATGCACTGAATCAGCACAGTGCCAGTGTGTCAAGGCCACACCCCTGCCCAGCCAATCCTGACACATCTTCTGTATTGTGCTAATTTCCAGCAGAGGAGGATGGGCAAGTGACTTTCTGCCACTGGGGAAGTGTGGGGGCTGCTGCAGAGATTATACCAATGGAAGTGAACAGTGTGCATAAATATACTGGCATATTCCATGGAAATATCAGCACTGGATTTTCATTGTGTACTGAGCCACTCCAAGCACAGAACTCCTACAAAAGTCAGGATTGGACCCTAAATATGGATGTTTTATCTACATGTAAACCAGGAGGGGTTGTTAGTTTTCCTGTCTATTTTTCTTGTGATCAAAAGTAGGGTAAGAGATTTAAATAGAAAAGCGACTATAGCAGCATGCATTAGGTGCGCCTTTGCCCAGGAAAGCCTTGAGTCACACTGTTGTGGATGGTGTACTGCTGCTGTCACCCATGCTGTGCCTGTTTATCGAGAACACAGAGGACTTTGCTCTCTAGGATTGCTAACCCAACACTACTCACCAAGGCATGGAATCTACACTGGTGTTAATGGACATTCTGTATGTGGCTTGTGGGAAGCAGAGTCCTAGAGCTTTAAAATTCCACCTAACCTACAGGAATGGAGTGCTTTATTTATGAGAACTCAATATTATCTGATGAAATTCCACCTGTACAGCAGGAAAACCTATACAATATAGTCCATGTGGAAGTTTAAAGCTTAAACTTATAGTCCATGTTTAAAGTTTAAAGCTGCATATCCTTCTGTGACGAATGAACAGGAAAATGATTTTTTTTAAAATTATAAGTTATTTATTAACAAATACGTGTTTTCATATACTGGGACAGGATCGCACACTGGGACAGAGTAGCAACCTTTTAGAAGCCTAATTTCAAATCTTGGCTCAGATAAAAACAAATATATTCTGTTTTTTTGTTATTCTATTCTCATGTGAACATCTCTTTACAACACAAATCCAAATGTTCTCACACACACTCCTACAAAAACAAGAAAAATATCTGCTTCTTCATAAATAACTATTATAAGCTTTTTAATGAGCAGTATTGTTATGGATTAGTAGAGTCCACAATATGCTAAGTGTTGTACAGATATAAAGGAAAGTTCCTGCTCTGAAGAATTTGAAATCTGCAAATTCAAAACACGGAAAAGGATGAAGAAAATGGATACAACACTCAAGCAAGCTGTCATCTTTTTTGGTGTTGCTAATTTTTGTAAAGTATAAATTAGCCCCAAATGGTATGGCTAATATGAGAGGAAAAGAACAAAACAAAACTATGCATGGAATGAATTAAACAGTCTCAAAAGTAATTCAATAAGAACAAGATACAAAAACAAAAGTACCGAACGAAAAAATATATTTATGCAATAAAGAAATGATCAGCAGTTGATTGCATATAAATTAATATCATATTTGGACCTCAGTTAAGAGACGGAATTATAGAGAAACCATTAGACACAACAATTACTAAGCTATAAAGCAAATGTAGACAGCTTCCTTTTGACAACCAGATGAAAGACCAGTTAATAAAAAGACTACATAGTGTCAACAATCTAGAGCACATTTTTGAAATGGTGTATCTAAACTGCACCCTTTATACATTTGCACAATGTGAGTTGTGCATGAAAATTCTGTATTTGCTTGAGGAAACAGGAATCTGTGCATGCAAAACTAGTAATTGTTGACAGACAATGGTAAGCACACATCTCAAGTTTTTGCATGAAAATGCCTTTTTTGTTTATCCAAATCCAGACTGTACATAGTGACTGCATGCTTACACAATTTTTATCAGAACATTTTAAGTGGCTGTCCTTGAAGATGTGGTTTCACAGTCTAAAATAAGACTACAAAATACTTAATTGCGATTGCATTTTTAATTTCTACCTATCATTTGTGGACTGTTCTTATGTTCCTATGTGCACTTACCTCCCACTGATAATAATAAGAGTTGCATTTGCTAGAAGTCTAAATAATAAGATAGGTGAACTACAGTGCCTCATGTTAAAGGAAGATATTGTTATAACAGGCATCATAGAAACTTGGTAGAGTGAGGACAATCAATGGGACACAATCATTATGGGGTACAAAATATATCAGAAGGACAGAACAGGTCATGTGGGGGGGAAGGGGAAAGTGGCAGTATTTGTGAAAGAAAATGTAGAATCAAATGAAGTAAAAATCTTAAATGAATCTATATGTTTCATAGAATCTGTATGGATAGTAATTCCATGCTCTAATAAGAATATAACAATAGGGATCTATTATTGACCATCTGACCAACACAGCGATAGTGATGATGAAATGCTAAGGGAGATTAGAGAAGCTATCAAAATAAAGAACTCAATCATAGTGGGCGATTTCAGTTATCCCTACATTGACTGGGTACATGTCACCTCAAGACAAAATGCAGAGACAAAATTTCTCGATCCTTTAAATCACTGCTTCTTGAAGCAGCTGACAAAGGGACCCATAAGGGGAGAGGCAGGATCTGGTCCAAGAGGTAACTATAAAAGGACTGCTTAGAAATAGTGACCATAATATAACAACATTTAACATTCCTATGATGGGAAGAACATCTCAACAGCCCAGCACTGTGACATTTAATTTCAAAAAAGGAAACTATGCAAAAATGAGGAGGTTAGTTAAACAGAAATTAAAAGGTACAGTGACTAAAGTGAAATCCCTGCAAGTTGCATGGACACTTTTCAAAGACCCCATAATAGATGTCCAACTTAAATGTATACCTCAAATTAAAAAACACAGTGAAAGAACTGAAAAAGAGCCACTGTGGCTTAACAACCATGTAAACAAAGCAGTGAGAGATAAAAGGTATCTTTTAAAAAGTGGAAGTCAAATCCTAGTGAGGTAAACAGAAAGGAGCATAAACACTGCCAAAACACTGCAAAAAGTGAAGCAATGTAACAAAAACAAGAGTTGAAGAATAGCTAGATAAAAACTTAAAAGTAAATAAAATGTTTTTTAGTACATCAGGAAGCCGAAGCGCTGATAAACAACCAGTGGGACCCCTATGATCACGATACAAAGGAGCACTTAAATGAGTAAAGTCATGCGGAGAAATTAAATTAATTCTTTGTCACTTCAGGCTAGGATTAGACGAGAGATTCCCAAACCTTAGCCATTCTATTGTAGTGACAAATCTGAGGAATTGTCACAGATGAAGTGATTCACTTAGAGGGGTTTGAATTAATTATAAACCTTACATAACAATCACTCGGGACAGATGCATTGCACCAAGAGTTCTACAGAATTAAAATTGAATGCGAACTCTTAACCAATAGTTGTTAACCTTCCTTAAATCGGCTTCATACACTCAAGATGGTAAGGATACCAAGTAACACCAATATTAAAAGGGCTTTAGAGTGATCCTGGCAATACAGACCCAGTAAGTCTAGTCAGTTCGGGCAAATTAGTTGAATAACAGTCAAAATGTCATACAAGTGGCATGAAGAACATAAATGTGGGCAAGGTCAACATGGTTTCTGTAAAGGGAAATTGTGTTTTACTAATCTATATAGAGCTTGAAGGGGTCAACCAACATGGTGACCGGGGGATCCAGTGGACATAGTTACTTAGATTCCAGAAAGATTGATAAGTCCCTCATCCAAAGGCTCTTTAAGTAAATTCAGCATGTCATGGGATAAGGGAAGATCCTTTCATGGAATTGAGAACTTTAATCAGAATGGAACAAAGGGTATGAATCTAATGGTAACATTCCGACATGGAGAAGGTCAACTAGTGGTGTCCCAAGTGATGTCCTAGACAATCCTATTCAACTTATTCAGAATTCTTGGAGAAGAGCAATAGTGGAGAGACAGATATACTTAAATTGCTCAAGGATAGTAAGACCAAAGCAGAGTGTGAAGAACTCAAAAGATTCACAAATAAAGTGATTGGCCAAAACTGGCAAATGAAATTTAATTGGAGAATGTAAATAATGCACATTGAAAAAAAATAACCCAACGATACATACAATATGATGGTGGTAATTTAGCTAAAACTAATCAGGAAAGAGATCTGATCTCGTGATAGTTCTGTGAAGATATCCATCACCTAAGTGGCAGTTAAAAAACAACACAACACAAAAAAACAGATGTAGGAATCTTGTAAAAAAGGGATAGCAGAATAAGTAGAATATCTTGATTGCCATATATAAATCTGGTAATGACACATTTGAATACTGGTACGATGTGCGCTCTCATCTCAAAAAAATATACTGGTGTAAAAAGTCAGAGAAGGGACAACTAAATATGATTAGGGGTGTTGTGAACGGGTTTCCATTGAGAGAGAGAAAAGAGGCTAGGACTTTTTCACCTTGGAAGAGGAGACAAGGGGTCTGAAGAGGTATATAAAATCATAAGGTGTGGAAAGTAATAAGGAAAATTTTTACTTGTTCGCATAATATAAGAACTAGGGGCACAAATGAATTAATGGGCAAGGGTTTAAACAAATAAACATAAGTTCTTCACAAGTACAGTCAACTGTGGAACTCCTGCTTAGAAGGTTGGAAGGCTAGACTTAACAGGTTTAAAGACTAGATAAGATTCATGGAGTTACACTGTTAATGATATTATCAGGATGGGTAAGGAATCGTCTCCTAGGCCTCTGTTTATAAAAGGTGGAGATGGATGCAGAGAGAGAATCTACCTGTTAGGTTCACTCCCTCTGGGGCACCTGACATTGGCCACTGTTGGTAGACAGGATAGTGGGCTGGATGGACCTTTGGTCTGACCCAATATGGCCATTCTTATGTTCTTAGGTAAGGAAGAGAGACACACAGGCATGGAACATTATACGTTTGTGTTTTGTTAGCATTATATTTGGCTAGATGATTCCTAGATTAATAGACTTTTAAAGGCCAGAAAGGACCATTTTGATCATGTAGTCTGACCTCTTGTATAACACTAAAACAGGTCATAGAATTTCCCCCAGTGATTCTTCCATCAAACTCATAAGTTATGGTAGAGCTAGAGCATTTCTTTTAGAAAGACTTGAAGTGACAGATAATCCACCACAGCACTTGGTAAATGGTTAGAGTCATTAATTAACTTCATTGTCAAAAATGTGCATCTTATTTCTAGTCTAAATTTGTCTAGCTTCAGTGCCCAGACATTGAATCATATTATGCCTTTGTCAGCATTATTATAAATTTTTCTCCCCATGTAGGTATTTCTAGAGTGTAATCAAGCCACCTCTTAACCTTCTCTTGGATAAACTAACTAGATTGGGCGTCTTAAGCCTCTCACTGTAAGGGATGATTTCCAGACTTCAGATAATTCTTGTAGCTCTTGTGGAAATTACAGGGTTTTGTTTTAAGAAATAAAAATATTGAATGGCCTTGTGGCCTATGAGTTAAAAATCTAAAAACAGAGATAAGACATAATATGGCAATAATGCAAGGATCCTAAAGGCCCAAGCCTGTAAGATTAAACAGTTAGTTTAAGGAAGTTAGACCTATAAGCCTTAGCATAAATAAGCGAACCAGCAATGATCCTAAGAATAAAGATGGCATAAGATATTTTACAAAATATAATTTTGATGCTATCTTGCATAACATGCTGACAGGTAACCACAAGAAGACAGCTGATGCGGAGTTTGGGTATTTGGGGATAGGAACATCAGCAGATACATAACTGCAAGATTAAATAAATAATAATTAATATGCTGACCTATAGCATAAGGACACCCCAAACATTAGAGTGAGGATGTTAGTTAAGTGTGAAGAAGGGTGACCACACATATGAATATTTATGGCAGCCATCAAACTCTATAAAAGGCCCAACTCGAATCTAGGCATATGAGACCTCTACCATTGGATTTGCTTGGCACGCCAGAGACAGGACAGAACACCTGTCAACTGCCACCTGCTTTCCCACAAAAAGGGAAATAGGTTTCCACAAAAATTGTCTGAGTATGTATATAAAATATGATGTCAGAATTCAAATTAATATTGCACTAGTGCTACATTCTTGTTTGGATCAGAACCTTTGTGTTTTTACTAACTGTGTTAATAAAACTATTGCAAAGTGAAAAACTTTTTTCTAAGCATGAGCACTGCAAGCATTCATGTCAGGTTTCCCAACCAAACAGTAATTTTATTATTATTGTATCTGATTGAGGGACTAGAACCTGTCAAACCTCAGAAGCTTAATTTGTTAATTGGGGATTCTTAAAAAATCAATATAGCCAATATCAATTTATAATCAATAGATCAGACAACAGTCTCAGGAATGATTTTCTTCTCCTACATAGGTTACTCTGTGTTGAAGTTGAGAAATAAACCAATCCAGTGTAATTTTTATATATTTATTGAAAGATTAAACAAAGTGATAAAACACATAGAAATTTAAATATAATATAAGCTAAGTTAATTTATTTTTCTAATCTAATTTACCATGGTGTAATGCAATGATAAAATTAAGTTTACAACTGACATAAATCAATAAATCAATAGTTAAATTTATCTGGCTTGCCAATTACTACAATCAGTAATTAAATCAAATTACAATGAACAAATTAAGGAAAACAATTTCTTAACATTTTATAGGAAGATTAGAGGGGGAAATTTTTCTCTTTGATTTAAGTCATTTAGTTAAGAGTTGATTAAAGCTAGAGGCTGTTACTTGCCCTATTTGTCAGGACGTATAGTTCTTAAAATAATGTCCTAGTAACTTCCTTCTTTGGCTGCTTTCTCTCCCCTTCAAATTCTTGTTTATCTAATGTATTTCCCCTACCCACTTTAAGACTATGCTTGCATCTTTCTGGTGGCCTGGCATAGACACAGAGACTATATCTACATTTGAGCTGGAAGGTGTGATTTCAAGCTCATATAGATTTATCTGTGCTGTTCTGCTCAAGCAAGTGCACTAAAAATATCAGTGTTGCTGGGCTAGCATAGGCAGCAGCTTGATCTAATCTCCAGAGTAGGTACCCAGAGGGCCTGGGTGGATATGTTCTCATGGCTAGCCTGAGCCACCATCTGTGCTACCCCAGCTACACTGCTATTTCTAGCATGCTTAGCTTGAGCAGAACTAGCACGTTTATAGCTACGTAATCTGGTAATCTCACCTCCCAGTTCACATGTAGAGGTTGCCTGAAAGTTCATGTTAAGTTAACTGCCACCCATGACCCCTAAATTCTTTTCAGTCTCTTTTTTTTGAGGTTACTGTCCAATGTCCTGTCACTGACCTCTATGGTATTTTTTGTAGAAAGGTAGACATGCTGACATACTTTGCGGACCAGGAATAGAGTTATGAGTACATTGCAGGACTGAGCCCTAAAATCTCACCTCCTAGTCATCAGGACCTTGTTTGACTAGGAGATGCTTGGTAGGGTCAGGGAAAGGGAATATACATATAAAAGTATAGTGGTGAAGACTCTTTACTTTGTGATTTTAAACCATGTCTTCTTTCTCTCTCTTACCAATTAGTTCTAATATTTGAGAATGGATAGAATGACATTGTCTCCACAACTTCTTGTGAGGGGAGGGAGGGAAGAGGGGGAAAAAGATACAGTAATTCATTTTTTTCAGGCCTCAAAAGTGGTGACTATGTCACTTTTAATTTGTTGACTCCAAAATTTAAGTGGAAGTCAATAGTTTTTATATGCATAGACACCTCTAAACTTAATTGAGAGTGTTCTAAGTAGGAAGATCCCGAGTACTGAAATCTTACCTTATAGACAACTCCCATGATGACTTGGGGAGGAGGAAGTGCTGGGCTCCATTATGGAAAGGAGCAGAGATTGCTTTTGTGGAGCTCTGTCCATACCAGGAGCTGCAGCTAAACTGTTCTTAGAAAGTCAGAAGCTGCTGCTGAGAGTCTGCAGGGGATTTGATGAAGCATGGAATGTAAGAGGTGGTTGGCAGCTGCACTGGAACCAGAACAGAGATTGTCACCATGCCTAGAGCTGATTGAGGTGGGTCTAAAGTGACAGCAGTGTCAGTAACCACTACCCTCATTTGGAAAAGTACTTGCAAGGGAAGCAGGGACAGCAAAGAGACGTTGAGGGGTAATCTATGTCCAAGAACAGGCAGAATGGTCTTCTCATTTAACCAGAACTCAGGGCTGCTGACATTTGGTTAAATGAACTCCAGTCTTCAGAGCGTGTGCAGCTTGTTGCCTGGGCTGGACTGATTCACCAGAATGCTGTCTCCAGTTTTAAGATCTTAGAGCGTGCCCACACAAGCAAGTGTTTAGAACTCTGAAATCCAGAGGAGTGTGTAATAAGGGGTGGGATAAATGGTGGCAGTGTAATTGCAAGATTTTTACTACTCTAAACTGTATTTAATTGATTTATTGAACTGCCCTCTGGTGATTTTAAATTAGTGGTGATATTTAATCTCAGTCTGTTGTATTATGAACCTAAGAACAGCCATACAAGGTCAGATCACTGGTCCATCTAGCCCAGTATCCTGTCCTCTGATGGTGGTCAATGCCAGGCAGTTCAGAAGGGATGAACAGAAGAAGTAATCATCAAGTGATCCATCCTCTGTCACCCATTCACAGCTTCTGCCAAATGGATGCTAGGGACAGTTCTTAACAGTTTTGCATCTCTGCCCATCCTGGCTAATAGCCATTGATGGACTTCATGAACTTATCTAGTTCTTTTTTTAATCCTGTTATAGTCTTGGCTTTCACAACATTTCCTGGCAAAGAGTTCCATGGGTTGATTGCATTATATGTTGACATGTTTCTCTTTTTTTAAACCTGCTGCCTATTAATTTCATTTGGTGACCCCTAGTTCTTATGAGAAGGGGCAAATAACACTTCCTTATTTAGTTTTTCCACACCAGTCATGATTTTATAGACCTTTATCATATCCCTGCCTAGTCATCTCTTTTTGAGCTGAAGAGTCCCAGTTTTATTAATCTCTCTTCATACAGAAGCCATTCCATACCTCTAATGATTTTTGTTGTCCTTTCCTCTGCCTTTTCCAATATATATCTTTTTTGAGATGAAACAAGCACGCCTGCATGCAGTATTCAAGATGTGGACATACCATGGATTTAAATAGATGCAATATGGTATTTTCTGTCTTATTATATATCACTTTCTTAATGATTCCCAACATTGTTAGCCTTTTTTTTTCACTGCCACTGCCCATTGAGTGAATGTTTTCAGAGAACTATCCACAATGACTCCAAGATCTTTCTTGAGAGGTAGCAGCTAATTTAGACCCCAATAGTTATATGTATATTTGGGATTATGATTCCCGCTGCACATTAGTTTGCATTTTTGTCTTTGCATGTTATCTTTACTTAGACTGAAGCTAACATACCTTTACTTAAGTGTATAGTGAGTGCATATTGTATACAATTGGTATTTTGAGTTAGACCAGTGCTCTGACATACTTTACTGTGTGTTGCCTGCTCCTGAGTTACCTGAGGAGGAAAGGGTGGATGACATATGAATTAACTCAATAATAAAAAGAGGGCAACTGCAATGATCGCCAGGATTCTGCTTATATTCTATGTTAAACTACATAGAAAAGTTCATTAGCTCAACTCTTTTGCTGTGAGAGCAGAACAGTTTTCAGGAACAATCCACTTAGTTTTACAGTAACTGATGCTGAGCTCCACAGTAGGTGCTATCTCTGTTCTTACCATGTAAGAGAATGCAGCGTGGTTGAGACTGGATAATCAGGGTTCCATGGATTTCCACCACGTAGGGACAAGTGGTTACAGAGAAGGAAGTGATCTTGAGAGAAATTCACATACCACATGTAGATTGGAATCCCCGATTGAGTAACAGCTTTGAGAATATATTAGTCATTGGAACAAAGGCAAGCTGCAAGAGCAGGGCCAGCTCCAGGCCCCAGGGCGCCAAGCGCGTGCTTGAGGCAGCATGCCACAGGGGGTGCTCTGCCGGTTGCCGGGAGGGCGGCAGGCGGCTCCGGTGGACCTCCCGCAGGCGTGCCTGCAGAGGGTCCGCTGGTCCCGCAGCTCCAGTGAAGCATCCGCAGGCACACCTGCGGGAGGTCCACTGGAGCCGCGGGACCGGCGAGTGGCAGAGCGCCCCCCGTGGCGTGCCGCCGTGCTTGGGGTGGCGAAATGGCTAGAGCCTGTCCTGTGCAAAAGATATGGTTTAATTAGGCTGTAACTTTATTAACTCAGCTAGGATTTATCTGGCAAAAAAAAATATATATATATAGTGCAGGTCGTCACTCCTTTCCCCCAATAAGCCTGGTCCCAGGCTATTGCTGGACCCTGCTGCCATCCCCTCACATGAGGGCAAAGGGGACTGAGGCCTCCTCTCCACTGCTTCTTTGGGGAGAGGGAGATGTCTTCCCATAAGTCTGTTTCCTACTCCAATTTATCAAGGAACCTGACTGTAAGGGTGCAGGACTCACCCCTGCAGTGCCTCCTGCTGGTCATCTCAAGGAATTAGCTCTCCAGCCATTGCAGTACCATCTTCAGGCCAGTGTCCTGCTACCGTTTGGCCCCCGTGTCCCTCCCGGATCCGGTGCCCTGTTGTCTGAGGTGCTGCCCCCTGGCAATATCCCCACAGTTCTGGGTCTCCACCTCCCAGGGGAACCCCCACCCACTATCCCCACTTTGCCTCAGTCTTGGCTACTGCCCAGTCTCCATCTAGCCCCTGTTCACTGGGGCAGACTGCAGTATAAGCCACTCATCACAGGCAAAGGGGTTTGGACCTGCTGCCTCTGGCTACCAATGGGCTGCCCCCTGCAACCCAGTACCTAATAGCCCTACCAGGTCTGCAGCCTGGGGCTTTCCTGGACTGGAGCTCCCTTGGCCTTTCCCCAGCCCTGCTCCACTCCAAATACCTGGTTAACCTCCCTGCACCCGGGCCCTTCTCTCTCTGAACACAGAGAGAGATGTTGAGCTCCTGGCTCCCAGCCTCTCATATAGGGCCAGCTGAGGCCTGATTGGGGCATTGCCCAGCTGCGCTGCTTCCTCAATCAGTCTAGTAGCTGCTTTTCCTGCCACAGCCCTCTCCCAGGGCTGTTTTAAGCCCTTCAGGGCAGGAGCAGACTAATCACCCTGCTACACTGACCCTTATAGAATGAGAACTTGCACTGGATTTCTGCCACCTGATAAATAATGATAACTTTAACCATACCTCCTAACCTACCCATCCAGGTCCCCAACCTGCTGTTGGAAACAAAACAAACAAACAAACAAACAAAAATCTTCCTCACCCCAACCAATCTGGGAGTGAGGGGAAAAATCCTTTCCATTTCCCCCCAAAGGAAACCACAAAAATACATTCCTACTCTGACACCCTGGGTGGTAGGTGCTGATCTGTGACTGGAAGGGTATGTGTCTATGTACTCTCCCTTTCCCTGGTTGTCAGGCCATTTCCTATGCTCCAAATTACTTTTGCAGATGGCAGAAAGCCTAAAATTCCTCATGTAAGCTGTGACACATTGGCCCATTGATGCCAACGGGCAAAGGACTGACTGTTCTTTACAAGCAATTTCTGTCTCACACCTGAAAAACTTACTACACCTAATACATAGCTTTCATGCTATTTATCCATGAAAGGTATCATGTGAAGTCTATACTGAAATCTTGTAAGTTATCATTGTAAGATGTGAGCACAGATAACAATTAAGGAATATGGCAACTACTGAACACTGACTTTTTGACTTGTAAGACACTAAGATGAAGTATATAAAAAGTGTAAGCACATCCAAAGTCTTGAAGTACTTGCTAAATTAAGAGTCAGGTGCTCCTTTTCTTGTCTTCTACTTTACTTGCTTAACTGTTTACTTAGATAGGCAACCCAATCATCAATACTAGAGAAATTAATAAAGAAGGGAAAGTCTAATATTTCAGGTGCTTCCTTCACTTGAGAAAAATTGAGGGATAGGGAGGATTAGGCTCCAAATGATAATTTTACATTGAATTGGGTATCCACAGGGGACTACACAAGAGCTATTTATTCTAGAGTATTTTGTGATTGAAGGAAGTAAAAGAATGTGTGATAGAGTGTACAAAACCTACATAATATTTTGTGAAGGAATTCATCTTTGGGGAAAAGGCCTGAAAACCTTCCCTCTGCCAAACTACAATCCCAGGAATAACTGAAGTGTGAGGAAATTGATAGATTCATAAATGTTAAGACTAGTAAAGACCATTGTGATAATCTAATCTGACCTCCTGTGTAGCACAGACCATAGGACTTCACCCAGTAATTCTTTCAGTATTTCTAGTAACACATGGTTGGCCTGCAGTGTATTTTGACATCCCATATATAGGCTCAGTGAGAGAATCTGCTAGAATTCATTAAAATGACTTGGTTATATATGGAAAAAGAACACTATTTCTCTTCTTAATAGTTTGTCACATGGCTTTGACACAGGATGAGCTATGGACCAGAAGGGACCCATTGTTACCGGCAGGTGAAATCTAGAGAGGTTTGTCACAAACACCTGAAACTCCTACTGAATTCAACAGGAGTTGCCTCAGTGTAAAAGAAGGAACAGATTGTTTAAATCACTTTAAGTTGTCTTGGGTTCTGGTCTGACAATGAAAAGGCCAAAAAGACATTTCAAAACCTGAACTATTTTGAGATATGTTTTTGTCAGCTAGCACAGAGACGGCCAATTTTTGACTGTCTAGTGGCAGGCTAACCAAGCACTCACAGAGTGACTTTAAGGTCAAGTGTGTGCATCCACAGAGGAATCTATGAACAGTAAAATAAAAACAAAAACCAATCCCAGAGGAAGAGTGTCCAAAAAAGCAAAAAATAAAGGGCATAAATCAGCATCAAAATTGCCCTAAAGTCAGCAACTGTCAAAAAAAAAATCCTTTTCAAGGAACACAGTCTCAGGAATTGTCAGTATCTCAAAGTGTGGCCCAAGAATATTTCAGGAAAAGGAACAACCTGAATCTTGGAATATATCTCCCACTCCAAATAGATACTCTGGGAAACAAAATATGATTTTGCATGCAGAACACATGAAGATCAGAGTTTTATAGTCACCAGTGCAGAACTGGCTGCAACTACCAAAACAAAGTTACTCTGACTCTTAAAACAAAAACAAAACCCTCAGTTAAAATGTCCTGTGGGTTAATCTTTAGCACCATTTGGCAAATACTGAATTTTTAACTCCTTTTAGTGAGGAAAGCATATTTCACATTCGGGTTGCATTATGCCTGATGGGCCAGATCCTTTGGTTTGTTAAGGATGTCTAAAAACTCCCTAGAATACAAATTCTTCTTAGTGACTTGCTGTAATGGGGAGTCCTGCTTTGTGCCTCTCGGTGAAGGGGAATTTGTGTGTGGCATTGAGCCATCTTAAATGGCTCACATGCCAACCTCCCTGGCATTGGTAAAGAAGATAAAACTAGGGAAATAAGGTGTGGCTTTGGTGTTACTGTGCCTTTCGGATCTCAAGATGCTTGAAAACTGGCACAACTGTCATAGTTCAGGGTACCTATACTTGAATTTCCCCTCAGTGGACCTCTAAGGACACTCACCCTAGGCTCCCAGCTCCTGAGCCTGCCTCTCTCTTTGGTGGAGGTTGTATCTATTTCCCACCTGACTTTTTTTTCAGGGTACACAGTTCCCTGCTTACACTGTGATTTCCCTACCAAGTCACACTGGCTAAGCATGCCTGCAGCTATGCTATGCTTTCTCCTCAGACTGTGAAGAGATGTCATTGTCCTGTTATAAGTTATCACACAGCCCCTCCATTTATTTTAAGGGGTTTTTCTTTGTGACACATGGTTCCATAATCTTGCGCTCCAACATGCCACACTGTCTCCCACAGAGTTCCTTATGCCCACAAGTTGTGCATATTTTAGTCAGTTCCTTGCTGACTCTTACTCCATCCTCAGGGAGACTCCGTCTGTGTACAATCCAGGATCTGACTAGAAAGTTCGGGTGGTCTTGTGACCACTCATTCTTTACACTGTTCTCATTCTAGAGGAATTTCTCTTTCTACTTCTCAAAGGTTGCAGCACAGGAACAGCACAGGAAATACTTTGTGATCCCTGTCAGGGGAAGTCACAAGGAACAAGGCAGGAAAGGAAAAATCTCAGGCAGAGAACTTCAAGGGAATAAGACAGCATATTTGTCAATGTTATGCAGTATAAACAGGGATTTATAAATTATAAAATCTATAAATGGTGCATCAAATGCCAGTCAGTGCCCAACACCATCTGTGTGCGCTTTTCCTCCTTGTTCCCCTCTAAACACTGAGCTCTGGTCTGCACTATGGGTTTAGGTCAAATTTAGCAGCGTTAAATTGATTTAACCTTGTACCCATCCACACGACAAAGCCATTTTTGTCAACTTAAAGACATCTTAAAATCAGTACAACGAGGGGATTAGTGCCAAAAATCGACCTAGCTGGGTCAAATTTGGGGTAGTGTGAATGCAATTCGATGGTATTCGCCTCCGGGAGCTATCCCAGAGTGCTCCATTGTGAGCACTCTGGACAGCACTCTCAACTCCGATGCACTGGCCAGGTAGACAGGAAGAGCCCTGCGAACTTTTGAATTTTATTTCCTGTTTGGCCAGTAAGGTGTGCTGATCAGCACAGGTGACCATGCAGAGCTCATCAGCACAGATGATCATGGAGACTCAGAATCACAAAAGAGCTCCAGCATGAACCAAACAGGAGGTACTGGATCTGATCACTGTTTGGAGAGACAAATCCGTGCTATCAGAACTCTGTTCCAAAAGACAAAATGCCCAAATATTTGAAGAAATCTCCCAGGGCATGAAAGACAGAGGCTATAATAGGGACCCACAGCAGTGAAGCATAAAACTTAAGGAGCTCAGGCAAGCCTACCAAAGAACCAGAGAGGCAAACAGCCGCTCTGGGTCAGAGACCCAGACGTGCCGCTTCTACGATGAGCTGCATGCCATTCTAGGGAGTGCCCCTCCAACTACTCCACCCCTATGCGTGGACTCTGTCAATGGATTCTCACGCAACAGGGAAGCAGATTTTGGGGATGAGGAAGATAGCACACAGCATGCATGTGGAGAAAACTTTTTCCCCCCAACAGCCAGGAACTGTTTATCAACCTGGAGCCAGTACCCTCCCAACTGACCCATGGCAGGCTCATGGACCTTGAAGGCGGAGAAGGGACCTCTGGTGAGTATACCTTTATAAATATTGTACATGGTTTAAAAGCAAGCATGTTTAATGATTAATTTGCCCTGAAGACTTGGGAGGCATTCGCGGCCAGTACAACTACTGGAAAAGTCTGTTAACATGTATGAGGATGGAGTGTAACTCCTCCAGGAATATCTTAGTGAAGCTCTCCTGGATGTACTCCCAAAGCCTTTGCAAAAGATTTCTGGGGAGGGCAGCCTTATTCTGTCCTCCACGGTAGGACACTTTACCACGCCAGGCTAGTAGTACATAGTCTGGAATCATTGCATAACAAAGCATGGCAGTGTATGTGCTTGGTGTTTGCTGGCATTCAAACAACATCCATTCTTTATCTCTCTGTGTTATCCTCAGGAGAGTGATATCATTCAGGGTCACCTGGTTGAAATAGGGGAATTTTATTAAGGGGACATTCAGAGGTGGCCGTTCCTGCTGGGCTGTTTGCCTGTGGCTGAACATAAATCATCCCCGCTGTGTGCCATGCCATGGGGGGAGGAGTAAAGCGATCATCCTAAAGAATAGGGTGTGTGGGGTGTTAAGCTGAGTTTGTGCTGCACATGAACCCAAAAACTGCAGCCCCTTCTTTTAAATGATCAACCCATTTTAAATGGCTAGCCCAACAGGTGCTTGGTATGGGAAATGAGAGCACTGCTGTTTGAAACCATGTAATGTGAACAGCTTGGTTCACCGTGAAAAAGTCTACCCATTGTTCTCTAAAATGTGTCTTTTTAAATACTACTCTCCCTTTTTTTCCTCCCACAGCTGCAAATGTTTCAGTGCTCTCTGTATCATCTGCATCTCAAAGGCTAGCGAAGACTAGAAGGTGAAAAAAAAATGCACTCATGATGAAATGTTCTGAGCTCATGCAGTTCTCCCACACTGAAAGAGCCTAGTAGAATGCATGGAGGCAGACACTGTCAGAGTGCAGGAAAGCACAAAATGAATGCAAGGACATGTGGTGGGATCAAGATGATAGGTGGTGTCAGCGTGATGAGAGGAGGCAGGATGAAATGCTGAGGCTACTAGAAGATCAAACTCATATTCTCCAGTGTATTGTTGAGGTGCAGGAAAGCCAGCAGGGGCACGGACCGCCACTGCAGCCCCTGTGTAATGAACTGCCCTCCTTCCAAATTTCCATAGCCTCCTCACCCAGACGCCCAAGAACACGGGATGGGAGTCTCCAGGCACCCAACCACTGTACCCCAAACGACTACCCAAGCAACAAATGGCTGGCATTCAATACATTTTGAAGTGCAGTGTGGCCTTGTCCTTCCCTCCTCCACCACCCCACCCAGTCCTTTCCTCCTCCCCCACCCCTCCTGGGCTACCTTGGCAGTTATCTCCCTATTTCTGTGACTAATTAATAAAGAATGCATGAATTTGAAACAACAATGACTTTATTGCCTCTGCAAGCGGTGATCAAAGGGGGGAGGGAAGGGCAGTTGACTTACAGGGAAGTAGAGTGAACCAAGGGGGTGGGTTTTCATCAAGGAGAAACAAACAGAACTTTCACACCATAGACTAGCCAGTCATTAAACTGGTTTTCAAAGCTTGTCTGATGCTCAGCGTGCCTTCCTGTGCTCTTCTAACTGCCCAGGTGTCTGGCTGCACGTAATCAGCAGCCAGGCGATTTGCCTCAACCTCCCATCCCTCCATAAACGTCTCCCCCTTATTCTCCAGATATTGTGGAGCACACAGCGAGCAGTAATAACAATGGGGACACTGGTTTTGCTGAGGTCTAACCAAGTCAGTAAACTATGCCAGCGCACTTTTAAATGTCCAAAAGCACATTCTACCACCATTCTACACTTGCTCAGCCTATAGTTTAACAGCTCCTATCTATTGTCCAGGGTGCCTATGTATGGCTTCATGAGCCATGGCATTAAGGGGTAGGCTGGGTCCCCAAGGCATTTCAACATCCTCAATGGTTATTTTCTGGTCTGGGAAGTAAGTCCCTTGTGGCAGCCGTTCACTCAGACCAGAGTTCCTAAAGATGCAAATGTCCTGTGTCTTTCTCAGCTATCCCATAGTACTTGCAGACCATTGAAAAGTACCCCTTTCGGTTTATGTACTCTCTGCCTTGGTGCTCTGGTCCCAAGATAGGGATATGCATTCCATCTATCACACAGTTAGGGAATCCCATTGCAGCAAAACCATCCACTAACACCTGCACATTTCTCAGAGTCACTACCCTTGATAGCAGCAGCTCAGTGGTCACATTGACTACTTGGATCACAGCAGCCCCCACAGTAGATTTGCCCATTCCATATTGATTCCCGACTGACCAGTAGCTGTCTGACATTGAAAGCTTGCAGAGGGCTATCTCCACTCGCTTGTGAACTGTGAGGGCTGCTCTCATCTTGGTATTCTTGTGTTTCAGGGCAAGGGAAACCAAGTCACAAAATTCCATGAAAGTGCCCTTCTGCATGCGAAAGTTTCGCAGCCACTGGGAATCATCCCAGACCTGCAAAACTATGTGGTCCCACCAATCTGTGATTGTTTCCTGGTTCCAGAATCAGCGTTCCACGGCATGAACCTGCCCCATTACCACCATGATGTCCAAATTGCCAGGGCCCGTGCTTTGAGATAAGATTGTGCCCATGTCCTCATCACTCTCATCACTGCGCTGCTGTCGCCTCCTCACCTACTTTTGCAGGTTCTGGTGCTGCATACACTGGAGGATAATGTGCATGGTGTTTACAGTGCTCATAACTGCTACGGCAATCTGAGCAGGCTCCATGCTTGCTGTGGTATGGCATCTACATGGAAAAAAGGCGCAAAACGATTCTCAGCCATTGCTCTCACTGAAGGAGGGTGGCCTGACGACATGTACCCAGAACCACGACAATGTTTTTGCCCCATCAGACATTGGGAGCTCAAACCAGAATTCCAATGGGCGGCAGAGACTGTGGGAACTGTGGGATAGCTACCACAGTGCAATGCTCCGAAAGTCGACACTAGTCTCGGTAATGTGGACGCAGTCTGCCGACTTAGTGAGGACACACACAATCAACTGTATCAAATCAATTTCTAAAAAAAATAGACTTCTATTAAATTGACGTAATTTCGTAGTATAGACATACCCTGAGTACTCATCCTTCTATGGTCTACCAACCTTACTACACTGAATCCTCAGCACTGAAGTCCCAACTTCTGACTCACTTTTCACGGGATGCCCGTAAGAGGTGAGTCAACAATAATGCTGTGAATTACAGCAACTAGTATATTAGAGGGTAGTATCTGATTATTTCCTTAAGAAAGAAATGTAGGTCAGAATAAATAAAAAACTGAGACAAATAGAATGTATCTTGTGTTTCTACTTCTTTCCAGAGATGTATTTCAATAGGAGGAAATCAAGGCTAATATTTGTAATACTAAGTTGTGTCATGGTAGAAAATTGTTTCAGCTATCTAATTATATTAAAAAATAAGCTAAATTCATCCCTGATATGACCCCAATGGCTTCAGTTTGGTCCAGCTTTTAATATACAGGTTTTCTCCCTGTAATACTCACTCTGGAACCATATTTATCCCAAGCAGAAGCGGAGGCAACTCCATTTAAGTCAATAAAATTGTGTACACTTATAGCAAGGCTGAATTTAGTCAACAATCATGCATAATTTGCATGTGGATCTGATCCAAAGGCCATGGAAGTTCATGAAAAGACTTCTGTTGACTTTGATGGGCTTTGGATCAGCCCTGTGTCAACAAAGGAAAGTAATGCTTAATTCCCTTCACAGTCTAGTTATTTCATTGCAGTACTTACCAAAACCCTCACTTATTATGCAGGAGCATCTCTTATAACCAAGAAAGAGTAGCTGTGCAAGCTATAGTAACACGGTTTACTTAGCTTTGCATTCAGTAATCATTTATTCATGATGCTATACATATTTACAGAACTTGTGATTTATATCAGTGTGGAAATGCACAATCCTTCCTGAGATTTCCTGCTTGTAAATTCCATATTCCATTCATTGTATTTTTGTTTTAATGTACTACATTCCCCCAAAGGCTCTCCTTTAACTAGTTTGCTTATTGTGAATTCAGCAGTGATATTCTTTAAATAAACGGAAGCACAAAGCATAATTCCCTAAAAACACTTAATAAAAGGGATATGAATAAAGCCCCTAAGCTATTCTGAAGATAAATTAATTATAAGTGTGTAGGAAAAAACAACTGTTGACATGTTACAAGTTTTGGCATCTAACTTTATAAAATAGTGCCCACTCAACATTTCTTTTGATGTTTATGATCTGGAATTATTTTACTCACTAGGAATTAAGGTATATTTCAAATAAATGTAAAACTACATACAAAACAATAATTGCTTGTCTTGCTCATTTATTTTTCCATTTAAATTATTGGATCTATATTATAGAAACATGAAAATGTGTTGCCAAAAGCACTGGGTTGAACAAAACACGTCTGTTTGTTGGGAGAATATTAAAATCGGACTGTCATTTCCTCTCCTGAATTTAAAGTTTCAATATCTGATAGTTCCATTGCTCTTAACAGTAATCAGTATTCCATTCTGAATAATAACGGTCAAGAAATATTGACTTATAGTATGTTTCAAAGTGTTATTTCATCAAAGGTCAATTTTCTGCCTATTCCACAATTATGCATTTCTACAGTTATTGATAACATTCTCACCTCTATGTACCTTTGCTTCAAAAGAAAAACAGGTGGGATCTTTCCCTCTAATACAGGCAAAAAATCCATGGTACCTTAGTAGCTGAGCACCTTCCAATTTTTAATATATTTATCTGTACATTCTTGTAAACTAGGGAAGCATTATCCCCATTTTACACATGTGGGAATGGAACCAGAGTGTCAGAGCCAGGTTTTCAAACGTATTTAGGTATCTAAAGATACAGCTCGCATCTAGTGGGATTTTCAAAAGTTCCTTGGCATAAAACTCCAATTGAAAGCCTAGGTCAAGTGAGCATGGACTGAGTGACCATACTGCAAAACATCACTTGAGCTACACAGGTTAGGTGAGCAGCACAGATTGGATCAGCAGCTGATGAGCTGCTGTAATTGGAGCTGTAGCATCCCTACTGTTTCCTAGCCTGAGCATCATTTCTCAAACTGCAATCCTGACAGGGCAGCAAGCTCAAACTTCAAGCTTTAACTGAGTTAGATATTTTTATATGTGGTCAAGTTCAGAGCAAAACACAAGTTATAGCTAGAACTAGCAACATAGTGAAGACAGGCCCTGAGAGACGGGTGGGACACTAGAATGAGCCTCAGCTGTATTCAATGCTGCGGTGCAGGGAGTTTCATGGTATTTCAGTTTTTTTTGTACTTCTGCCTATTGTCCTGGCCCAGGAAACGCAGAGGGTGTGAGAAAAAAGGATAAACAAACTTTTTAAAAAATGCAATTTCATGAAAACTGGAGTGTTTGGAACAAAGATTTTAAATCAGTTCTTATCCTGTCTGCTTTGGCTAACCCTGACATGACAACTTCGGAGATGGTCTTGCTTCTGATATTGTTTGGAAGCGCAAATCCTCCTCCATACAGACAACATACTTTGTTATATACTGGAGCCTCTCCTTTTGACTATAAAATAACTATAATGCTGCTCCATAGGCACTATTATAGCTCTGAATCATCAGTAGTTTATGAGGCCCTAACGCATTCGGGTGGGTCAGAAGGAGAGGATTTATGTAGCTGACTGCTTAGTTTCAGTCAATAATGCTCTGCTAACAACAAGCTTTCCTGATCAACCAAGTGTATTTATAGTGTGATGCTGCTTTTATTATCTTTGACCATGATGTAGCTGTGGGATAAACACAGCATATTCACAGAAAATATGCAGAATCAAATTCAGCAGTGGAATAAGTAAAGACAAGGAAATGGAGAAATGTACCTGCTTATACAATGGCTAAATTTGACCCATGTTGTAGCAAATAGTATACACAATATTTTTATAACATTTAATCCTAGTAGACTCTCTCATTCCTTACATTAGGGGCAGAATAAAACACCCATTAAAGCATTTGTTTCAGTGGAATTTGATAAGTCCTTCAGTCCTTCATGTGATTGTTTCCTTATGCTTCTCTCCCGTTGTTTTCTGTATGTTCCCTCACCTATTTTCATACACTTCAAAGACTAATAATTCTCTTTGCTGCTTCTCAACCAGATCTACTGTCCTTTGCTGGGATTGTTTCCTAATTAACGTGATGGACAGGAAATTTGGGGTGTCAGATGCAACTAAAAGCCTTTCTGCCAGATACCACAGCCTCAGTGTTTATACTTTTTAAATCATTAAATAGACTTTTTAAAGTGTTCAGTTTTTCTCATGTTCTGCTACTGTTCCTTCACATGAAAATCACCACCTGACTTCACAGAAAAGCATTAATGATCTAGAAGGAAAAGGGTAAGTAAATTAAATGGGAATCTGATGATCTGGATTCAATTCTTCCATAGTTTCAGTGAGACTTTGAACAAACCACCTTATGTGCTTAATAGTTCTGTTAAAATATCCTGAACTCTTACTCCAAGCCAAATCCGTCTCTTGTTTAGGATTTGGGACAGTTCAATTAAGGATCTTACACTGTGTAGATGGGGAGGTCCCAACATTGCCCCATAACTTTCCAACATTTATCCCATCTTCTCATCTACCTAAGTGTTCATATAGTTCGCCATGATCATGGTATACAAGTGCCTCCCAAACGTTAATAAATCTTCTGCCATTTACTTGAGGCCTGTAACCCCAAGGTGCTGAATCACTTCTGTTTGGCATTTTCCATTGGATTCAGGGTGTATCATACTCAAAGAGAGTGTTCTGCAATTTGCAGGATTGGGTGTTTACCTTGTATTGTGTCATACGTTGACCATGAGAAACAGAATAATTGCATACATTATGAGTAATTAAGAGAAGATGTAAGATTTTAAATAGACTTGTCTGCTTGAAGAAATAGTTTGACACTGTATGACATGGTATACCTACCACGCATCAGCCCAGAAAGCATACCTGTGCTTTAGAGGCTGAGGAAGCCCTGCCGCTCCGACTCTGCTGGAGACAGTATAAAAAGAAACAGCTCAACTCAGTCTGGTCAAGCTGCTGAAGAGGGAGGATGCAGACAGCAGACTTTCTTCAGGGAGCAACTACAGGCCCTGACTACAGAGCTCCAGACAGACTCCAGGCTGCCTGACAAGCCCAGAGAAGAGACTGCACTGGCAGGAGCTATGCCACTTGAGGACTCCAGAGACTGGGAGGAACCATGGAGCATTGCTGAGGGACAAAGGCTAGGAAGCAGGTCAGGGGACTTAGACTTTTCTCTGGTTATTGAACCAGTTAGCGTGTTTTGGGAGTATCCCTGCTGACTCTGTGATAAGAACCCCCAACACCACCAGGGCCCTAGGCTGGGACTCTGAGGAGCAGGGAGAACCTGACTCTCCCTAGCCTAGGCACCACATACCCCTGTGCGGCATCCCATTCCCCCAGTGAGCCATTAGGCCACTCTGGCCTGAATGGAAAGGCCACTTTGACTGTAGCCATTAGTCCACACTGCACTGAGTGGAAGGACCACTCTACTGACTCTAGGCATTGGGCCATGCAGCCCTGTGTGGAAGGGCAACTTTATTGACTTCAGTCACTAGGCAGTAGGACCATATTTTATAGTAAGGGTCATCAGTATGTGACCTAACCAGCTGCGGTACTGCTCTGCCCTTTCATTGACCACACATGACCTGACACCCTGTGATGGGATGTACCTACCCCATGACACATTGACTTTATATTTCTTTAAACCAAAAGGGTTTTTTGCATGTTTTACCCCTAAGATCCTCTGCTTTTATGGTTTAAATAAACTATCTGTAAAACTGATTACTCAAAGTAATTATTAATTTACTCAGGAAATTTCATAAGAAAAATGATTAATCTTATAATTAAAAAGGTTTTCTCTTGTGTAAAAGAAACATGCTGAGACTAGCTTGAAAAACAAATGCATTACCGAGACATCTAGAACAGTTTCCTTGTCTGTTTTTATTCGTTTATCCAAAAGCTCTCTCTTCAGTAGGATTGCAATTGATTAAAAAAAAAATGTTGAAATAGAACAAAATAAGTATTAAATCAGGCAGTTAAAAACATTGTAAAACAGAACAAAATAATGGTCCCTGCTCTAAAATGTTTTACACACACACACACCTACCTGAGAACTGAAAACTTCCACATATATTGGACAATATACAGACGGGGACTACTTAGCAATTCAAAGGGAGTTGTTATTCAGAGTCATATGGAAGGACTAAGTAAAGTTAAGTGTTAGATTAAAGCAAATAGCATTACATAGGCTTGAATATGTAATAGAGTTGTTTCTCAAGCCATGCAGAGAAAGGATAAACTCCTTAATGTGATGGTAATAGGAATATCAGTGAATTTACTGGATGATTGTCTATCCAGTGCAATAATATTCTGATCAGAATCCGCTATGGAACAGAAGAGACATGAGTTCTGGATTTATGGTCTGAGTAATGTGAGAATCCCGTGGTGACAGCTGAGCATCATTACTGGCCTATGGAGTTGGCCTTTGCCGTCTTGAAGCTCTGGTGGCCAGTATTTATTTTGTTTGGCATTTACAGCTACCCTAGTTTTTTAAGATTTCAATTACAGTACAGTAATGACACCCAATGACTTTTTTTCCTCCTGGTGGTGTTGGGGGAGCATGTGTTACCTGTGGTTTTGCTGAACTCAAAGCTCTTGGTAAACTTTACTCTTTGCAAGATGGTGGCAGGAAATAAATGAATGGGGACACAGCCATTCAGCCAATAGATAGATGATGCAAGCACTCAAACAAAAGTGCTTTCACTCAAAGCTTCTACTTTAGACTTCAGCACTTATTCTTGTCCACAATAGGTTAATAGAGCACCCAGATTCATATTTACCCAAGGCGTTGAGGCGGTTGAGACTAGACTTCCAGGGGCCAGCCTTCCATCTGTTGGGGAACTTGGTGTTTAAGTGTCCATTGAGCTTAGAGGTCTTCCTCTTTTCATACCCCATTTGTTAGTATTACATATCTTGCTCATAAAAAAACTGCTGAGCAGAAGCTAAGTTAAGTGTGGAGATTTCCAGCCTGTCAGGCGCAGAATTTTCCATCAGTTAACCAGCTGTATAGCAATAGTTAACTATAGCCAGACTTTCCATCTTGCAAAATTGCATGCTTCAGAAAAACCAACTCCAAGCAGGAGGGCAGAGGGTCACCTTTACTCTGTGGTCACTCACTTCACCCTCCCCACCTGCTCTGTTAGTTGTGCTAAAGTTTCAGAAAGGCCTCATTTTAGATGCTTTCAGCTACAAACACATCAATTGGTATTCCAGTTGTGAGCAGTGGTCTGGGCATGTTCCTGGACTCTGGGCTATCAAAAAATCCTCTCTTACATGTGGACTCTAGATTTTTTTTAAAAACAAGCATTGATTCTTTTGCTTATTTCTTCAAAAGGACATTATCTTCTAAAACATTTCTTATCAGAATATCTATCATCTCTAAGGAAAATGTCTGCCCACTTCCTTACTGAATAAACCATTGCCTGAGGTAGACAGAGCTACTGGGAAGTAAACCCACAAGTGGGTTTCTGGGCTCAATTTAATGTGCAGATAGGATTGATCAGGTATTCATAGATTCCGAGGCCAGAAGGGACCATTGCTGATAATCTAGTCCGACCTCCTGCAAAGTACAGGCCATAGAACATCCCCAAAACAATTCCTGAAGCTTATTTTAGAAAAAAAAAAAGTTCTATCTTGATTTTAAAATGTTCAGACTCTACCACAATCCTTGGTAAACTATTTCAATGGTTAATTATTCAGAAAAAAAAGTATCCCTTGTTTTCAGTTTGAATTTGTCCATCTTCAGCTTCTGTACCCCTTCTGAAGGTGGAGTTGGCAGGAAGAGTTGGTTCAATAGCTAGGGGTTCCTCTCAACAATAAAAAAATAGAACTAGCTTGAGCCTGTACCCAGTAATTTGGGGAAATTAAACAACCCCTGAGCACTTCTAAGAGGAAATACTTCCCTTCTCACAAGCATGGAGTTTGCGTATAGCAAAAAACAAAAACAAAAAAACAACCACCTTAATAAACAGAAAAAGAAATCCAATATTTGTCTGAGAAAACACCACAACCATGATTCAAAAGCATATGACCTGAGCAGAAACCCATCCCAGAGTATGTCAGGCAGTGTCCTTTCCCACCACAAAGAGAAACTGAGGCAAAATTCAAACAAATATTCCTTTAACCACCCAGTCATCTCTCCCTCCACTGCACCTCTCTCACAGTTGCCGCCTTTGGTCAGCAGAGACCCAGAGTTCAGAGGTGCATTAATGTAAGTTCACCTCCTACCCTGAGGGATGAAGTGGGAGTCATCAAGCAGCTGTTGTGGCTGCACTGCAACTGGCTTACAGTTGCTGCCATTCACTCTGCCACTTCTGCGGGCCCTCTGCTGCCGTTCTGCTGCTGCTGGCCACCATCACTGCTGTAATGTCACAGGCTCCGCCGTTGAAGCCAGCTCTCAGTGATTTCAGGGGGTAATGGGGAATCTAACTGGTAGTGCAGGCTGTGCAGTCTCTTTCACTACAGTGGTCTCACACCAGGTCTAAGGTTCAGTACCTGTTTATCAGTTATTTCAGCTCCAGTGATTACTGAACAAAACAAGGACTCAATTGAGTTTAATCAGCTCTATCTTTAAACAATGGAGAAGGGAGGGGTGTCTAGGACTCCTTAGGCAGAGACCACACCATGGGATAGGAAAACCTGTCTCCACCTTCTCCTCACTGGGATTTGACATCCCTACCCCCTGCTTAACAAGTGAGGTTCAGTTTAAAGGCAGTTTAAGTACACTTTTTCTACCCTTTACTCAGGATAACATGTCATTACCCCTGCATTCAATGCTAAAAATGATTGGTAACCCAACATCAGCCAAAAGTTGATCACTTTGGTAAAGCATCTCCACCATGCTGAGCACCTAGGCAGAGTAGGTGTGTTTATGCAACTACAGTCTTCTCTTGAAGTCCTTTCCCCTCAGCTCATCACTAGATATCTTGGGAGAGCTCATTCAGTCCCCACTTACACTTCCAGCTATTCCGTCAAGTTATACCTTTCTCTGCTTGATTGAAGAGGCCATGAATATTTGTTTTCCAAGCAGATACTTTAGTCTAATCAACTTACCCAGTAACCTTCTCTTTATTGTACTAAAGAGATTAAAGTCCTTGAGTATATCATTATAAGACATGTTAATCGTTTTGTGGCTCTGTCTGCAGTCTATCAACATCCTTCTTGTGGCTCTGTCTGCAGTCTATCAACATCCTTCTTGAATTGTTGACACCAGAACTGGATACAGTATTCCACCAGTGGTCTCATGAACTACATATGTCAAATAACCTCTCTAGTCCTACTTGAGCTACACCAACAAAGATCAGCAACTCCAAATTGCACCACCTAGAACTGAAAATTGTTAGAGCTATAGGGCCTAAAGTAATCCTCAGTGTCAAATAGAAATAGTTTTGCACTGGTCTCACACTCATTATGCACAATGGTGTGCTTAATATATACTCTTTCTGTGCTGGGAAAATAAGCTTTTCTATGCTTATTGTTCAAAAATCTGGAGTAACAAATTGCCAATTCTTATAAAAATAATATACATACTAGACCGCTGTTATCTGAGGTGTAGCACATGCACTGAGTACACATGGTTTCCATTGCCTTTATTAATGTTTGTGATTTATTTTAAACTTTGTTTGACCACATTCTGCTGCATAGCTGTCACTCTGCACTGTCTGGCTGCTGTTGGGGTAAGAGTTTTCTCCTCTGCTGCTTCTGCCATCTGGAACAGCTTTCCTGCATCTCTGCCTCATCAATTCTCCATTTCTTTTCAAATCTCATCTGAAAACATAACCATATCCTTTCTCCATTGTCCTCTAATTTGTCTCTTCCTCTATCATTAAATTATTATTATATAAAGCATTATGGAATGCAATTTGTATGAAACACAACAGACCAAATCAAGGTCCACCATACTGTGTCCCATTGGATTACATTGCATGCTGTGTCCACCATACTGTGTCCCATTGGATTACATTGCATTGATTGAACATATAACCATAATTATACAGATATTGTACTTATGAGTAAAATATGTATTTGATATTTTTGTATTTTGTGCATTTCCTTTGTGTGTTGCTTACTTATAGAATGTAGTCACTGATTTCTCATTTCCTTTGGTTATTGAGCTTAACAAAGAAGTCTGCAACATCTTACCAGTTGGTCAATATTAAGTTTACATTTATCATTGTATTGAAATGTGAATTCTAGAGTGATCACTACTTTAGCTGCTGTTTTGCCAGGACAGCTGAGTGCATGATTTGCATTGTTTTACATAAAGATTCTAAGGTAAGTTACCTTGACTTAGCTCTCTGTTACCAGAACTACTGGTCCAAAATTGCCCTTATTCGCCACCCTGTTATGTTTGAAGCACAGATGATCTTGTCATGACCCTCCATTTCACTGCGGATGCTATCCAGGGTGTAATTGTTATAAAGAGGGTAATTATAAAATTTATATTCTTTCTGGATCCAAATTAGTCGGTGATTAGAGGTAAAAATGGCTGCATTTCCAACCACCAGACTGAAGTCACAAAGAATACAGACAAGGAGTGCCAGAAGTTATCTTTAAACAAAGTTATATTAGAATTGTGCCCTTTATTCTAATAATAAGGGTTCTTTATTACAAGGTGAAGATGCTCAGAGCAAATACAAAGGGATGTTTTCTCAGCCTCTATTGCATTTTCTCAAGCTCTCTTGTAATATCTATACGTACTTTTGTTCTACAAAAGTTAAATTACCCCTTTCAAAAGTATTTTAAAACCTTTATTTTTCAACGATGCTAATCTACACCAGCTTTAAAAGTAAAAAGGGCTACATAAAGATTTTACTTGTAGCCTGGTATATGAGACAGCATTTAGCTACAGCATCCCAGGAGGAGTTGTGGCTCAGAACATAATTCTAAGCTTCTGCATTGTGAGACATAGCATACTGCCTTTCCTTGCACCCAGACCAGCTCTGCTACCTAATGTGCGTGTGTTGCTCCTCCCGCATCCCACTCCACTGTCCACCCATATCTCACTCCTTTTCCATTCACTTTCCTATGAAGGAGAAGGCTCAGGGAGCCGTTGGAGAATAGGCTGTCAGATGCTCCAGACTCTGGATCTCAGTAAGCAAGGGAATAGGGCAAGGGCTCATGACTCAATAATACCCTACAGGACAACACAAAATGTCACAACCAAGTCCAAAATTATTTGTTTTCAAAATATCATGTGAATACCTGATTGTTTTTACCATCATTTTTCCTAAACACAGGATGTGCTGTCATAGCTGCTTGAACTACAGGTGCTGCTGCACCCCTTAGCTTGAAGTTGTTTCCATCATATACAGGGTTTACAGTTTGATTCAGTGGCTTAGCACCCCCACTACACAAAACCTGTGTGTGCTGTTACCTTTATGTATTTTTTCTTTAACACCCTTATTACCAAAAAAAATTTCAAATATCTTGAAAGAAGCAGGTGACTTTTTGAAAGTGTCCATAACAATTAGGGTGCATCATTTCCTGTATCAGATTCAGGGATAATTTAATCACTGTCTGCAGTCTTGACCTGCAGTTTACTTAGGTAAATAGATGCAGAAGGTGCTAGGTCAAATTTTGGCTTTACAGCCATACACTTGCTAAAAATGAATTTATGATAAGATATGCTTCGTCCCAAATATTCCAAAATTAAGGTGAATTTTTTCTTCACGAGACATCACATGTAATCAAGGAACAGGACAATGCCAGTGTAGAATTGGGTGTGTTATGCTCAAAGCTTGCTCTGTGCATATGGACCCTAAAAAATGGGAGAGAGGGACATGCAACACCATGTTTGACAATATTGAGTTTGACAACGTGTTTTTCCAGCCAAGTGCTGAGAATTCATACACAGATCTGCACAGATATTGTTAATGCCATGGTAGCACTGGAACACCTCTGTGAATCTGGTAATGCTTTCCAGTAAAGTAACAATGCTTCCATTCCAACATAATCCCTAGACTGAAACACTGAGACTGCTCCCCTTTTACACGCTTGAGTGAGAAGCAGCAATACACCTCAAGCTAACCAGACATTTAAGTAGCATTTACGTAGATGCTTTGGCACCACAAAACGCAAAGATCATCATTATAATATAGATGCCTGCCTTCAAAAGTTTACATCTTTTCAGATTTTTATGCACAGGCAGGACAATTTGGAAACAGGAAAGCACTTTGTTTAGTCTATTAAAAAAACCTTTGTGTTGTGTAGCGCCAGATTTTACCACCCTTGTTCACACAGAATTCTAAGTTACTCTGCAAGAAGCCTAATGGAGATCAATGGATCTACGTGTGAGGAGTGGTGGAATTTGGCCATCAGGTTATGCTAAGGGAAAGCAGAAACCAAGGAGGGCACAAACATCCCCAGACCCAAAGCTTATTGAAATCAAGGAAATTATTTCAAGCCAATACAGCAATGATAGTCAGGTTCTTATAAATATGTATCTATCAGTGATGATAAAATGAGTAATTGAATCATACAAATTATCATTCTCTCTTTGGCACAAATGAAACAAGCCCAAAAGAAGAAGACTGTAAAGAGTGCAGCAAACATCTACCATTAACACTTTAAGTACATATGTATTTCTAACTGAAATAGATAAATAAGAAATGGCTTCATTGCAATATACTCATTTGCTATCAATACAAAGTGAAATATAAGAACCATATCAAATACATTGTTAGCACGAAAGGAAAAAGTGAACATTAGAAAGAGAGAGTTTTACATTACAGTGCAAATGAGACAAGCTAGGCTTTTTTTAAAAAAACTTTTCAGGATCTCTTAGCATATTCCAAAATGGGTTGCTGTGATGAGGTTGCTCTACTCACTGCTTGACGGGGCCATCAGTTTCTCCTCTTGCTCTCAGGAACTACAGCTGTGGTCTTTGTGACTCCACCCTCTGGCCAGGTCCCTATTGTGGCTTCTTTATTAAGGGGGAAGTGTATCAAGGTTCCTGCTCTCCAGCAGTCTCAAGCAGTCCCCCATTTCACAGCCTTTCAGCGCCATCCGTACATTAGGGTCCACCCTCTCCTCCAGGTGCTGGTTCAGATATCCTCTACACAGCAGCCAAGGTCCAATCCTTGCATCTTGGTGCCTTTCCTTAGTCACTTCCATATCTCCTGGCCTTCCCTCCTCCTATGGATTTGGAAGTCTCTTCTCTCCATCTGCCCAGGGAGGGACTTTAGGCAACTTCTCTGCAGCCTCTCCAACACTCCTCCTTCTTCCCAGAGATGGACTTTAGCCTTTACCAGAAGCCCCTGGCTGCTTCCAGTTTCTTGTATTTTGTAGAAATCCCCCTTGACCCTGGCAGGTGTGCTTCTCTCTAGTTAGCTGCCTTCAGCCTAAAGCTCCCCTGTTTGCACCATAAGCAGCTGATTGAGCCCACTTAACCTAACACAGCTCTTGCAGGGCTAGTGTGGGGAAGCATACCTCCTCACAGTTGCCATAAGAGCAAAGAAAAAAATGAGGAAGGGGAGAGGGGAGTGGAAAAAATCACAGTTTTAAAAAAAATTCAAAGTTGTTTCTGTTTTGCAGTGTTTGAAATGAACAGGTTTGTTTTTTTTTTCCATTCATTGTATTTTTTCATGAAATACTTCAAAGAAATTAGAATATTTGTAATTTAAATATTTCATTCTCCTCATATCTCCCTATATTTCTCCCTACTTTCCCATTTTGCCACTGAGTGCAATAAAATGAATTAAATTGATTTTTACACTTATTTTCCCCTTTTGTTATGTTGCAGGATGACACAATTGCAAAGTTTCATTTTTTTCATTAGCCACTCTATAACTTTTCCAAAGTTGCTGAAGATTTGAGTTGTAACAGACTGGGAAATAGGAAAAAAGAGAAAAATAAATATAAAAAGAAACTGAAGATATTCTTTATTGTAGCGTGTTCAGTGGCAAAAATTTTAAAAGAAGAGAAAAGAAGAACAAATTTCAAAAATTTCAGTTTCAACTGTAAACTGGAAAATTTTGAAAATCTGAAATCTTTTAATGGAATTTTGCTTAAAAAATGGAACTTGGAAAAAAGAACAAAAAATTGATAAATTATAGTTGCCATATTTCATGATATAGCAAGTCTATTCTTTTATGAAAATTTATTTTCTGCATGGCAACTGCATATACAAGATTTTCAGTAAGTAATTTGTTTTAGAGTGGTGTATAGTTTCCAGTTAACTGTTACTATTAGACCATCTGCAAGTAAAAAGCAGTGAAGACTTGGGAAAATGAAAATAAACCCAGGTTTTCTAAGGACTGTTATACCCATTTTCATTAGCAAATTATTTCCATGGCTTATTGGAGTATTTGGCTCATACGTTTCTGGATAAATTTGTTTGAGTTTGTGATCCATAGATAAGCTTTACTAATGTGTGCAAAGTGTGACTTTTCTTTTTTGCGCTCACGGTCCAATTCAATCCTAATTGACGTCAATGAAAATTGACTCCAAAGAAATACACTTTAGAACAACTTCAGACATGCTAAAGTATGGAAATGAACAGTTAGACTCCCAAAACACTCAAACTGTAGTGACACTATGAAGGTGAAAAATTGAAATAAAAGAGCATATCTGGAGCCACAAACACTCAGGTGCCTTAATCATAATTGCATGCTTGTTGCATGGTATTAATACAGGGCAGAGTTAAAGCTGTTAGGATGTATCAATTGTGCATTTCCGTACCTTAATGGATTTGGAGTTCTTTGAAGTGTAACCTTAATTTTGAATTGCTTGGGTTTCTAATGATAGTTTTAGGTTAATTACAAATGGGTAAAGTGATAAAGGTAAAATGATTTTTATCCTTAAATTACTAGTATGTATACCCACTCTTTACAGGTTTTGTTTGTTTGTTTTTGTCTGTGGGAAGGAATGTGAAAAAGAAGCTTTAGTGATGCTGAAAAAGATAGAATACTACAGTGTTTGAAACTGGTTAATGATTTAGAATAAACATCCAAATATTTCCAAATAAGCTCCAGTTAAAATTGTTCAGGGGCAGAAGCTGTTTTCTATTCTGATTTTTATTTGACTATTTACTTTGCAGTTCAATTATAAAACAGCATTTACCAGAATAGCAGCAGCCTCTCTTAATATATATGCTACCTTGGAGACTCAAATCCTCTTTCAACAACTGGCAATAGGTGATCTTTGTGGTGTTCCTGTTTGCAAAATTTTAATAAAGCTTTCTAAATGGCAGGCAAACTCACTTTCAGTATTTCTTCCATTATGAAATTTTAAAAGAGGCTTCTGTCCTCTTATAAAATAAGAGATGGGGAAAATTCTTCCCTGATTTATACTCCATGCAATTCCATTGAACTTTGTGCAGCACTAATGGTCTACTCTCTTTTTGACAAAGTACCAATTTATGGCAAGAAACAAGAGAATAATCATATTTTCTAATGTAATGTGCTAGTGGATGCCAAAGACACATGGATTTTCCTGACAGTTAAAAGGTTGCCAGGTAAAAGTAAAAACTAAGTAAAAGAGGATTATATTAATTGATTTATACATTATATTTACTTGTTTTCAGATATCTCTCTCATGTCTTCTCTGTTGTACTAGTTACTGTTATTAAAGCCTAATCATAAGTACACACCTGTAAGCTATATTTACACTGCACATGTTCAGTAGCCACTGTTAAGGTACGTGTGGCTACATGCCACAGTGAAAAACAGACTTCATCCACAGTGTGGTGTGGTAGTGAAAGGCACTGGCAGACAGGAGGCAGTAAGAAAAGGCAATGGCAGTGCCCTGCTTATGAAGCCTTTCCCCTCCACTTCCTCATATGTAATTACACACCACAGTATGAACACAGCCTGTTTTTCACTGCAGTGTGTGGCTACGCATACTGTACATGCTGCCACCAATGGTGTGTGCTGTGTAGACATGCCTGAAGGGTTGAGGCATGCCTTTACTCACCTAACCAGTACCTCAACATCTACACTGCTATTTACACTCTTGCTTGAGAGACATGCAGTGTATGTATTCTACACACTGAAGTAAGGAGTGTGCACTGTAGACCCACTCAGAGAAATAGAGTAACAAAGGGGTAAACATCTAACATTTTTGGCAATGCTTTTAAGACCATGGAGGAAGGCTTATTAGCATTGATTCCAGAAAAAAAGAGAGTGAAGCCACAAGGTACAAGAATATTAAACGGGTGCTTTTATTTTCTCTTTCTGGTAACACCACATAAAGGATTGAAAACATGTTGGGGATGAAGTTCTCTCTGACACACACAACCACCCATCCTGTCATGTAATCTAAGTAGAAATGGACAAGAAATAGCCAGTAGAACCAATCAAATGAGTTCTACTGGCTGAGTACTCTATATATTAAACTTCTATTTGGGGGAGGACTCAAGACAGCTGCAAGTAGAATAGAGAAAATCCATTGGGAAACCTGACCTGATCCTACTTTTTGACCTAATTTTTAAAATGACATCAACTTGAGCTCTTATTTCACATGCACATTTGTTTCTAGGTATGGCTTAGTCATTAACAACAACAAAACAAAAACATTTAAATAGAAGTTTATTTGGTATTTAAGACACATGAATTTGTTTTAAAAGTGGTCAGATATTGCACCCAGATAATACAGTGGTGAGTGGCAGCATAAAACCCTGAGTTAGAATGATACAGTCCTTTCCTTCTCCTATTCCTCCCTGTGTTACTGTTGCAAACCTTTTCTCTCTCTTTTATAAATAGAGGGCCTGATTCTGCCACCCATGATGATATTCAGTTAGGCAAGCAGTGTCAGAGAGAGAGGAGAAGCATAAGTTTAAATACTGTTATTGTAAAAGTTAGGTCAATTTTCTGATAACCATTCCACTTTTCATTTTTTCTAGTTAGTTCAGCAATTAACAATGTATTTATCCAAAGAATACTGTTTGAGATCCACTAGAAACTAGTAATTCTAACTGTGCTATTACCTGAAATGTTATCAATAATTTTGTTTTTGGGTTACCATTAATACAATATTTATTTTTTAAAATATATTTTTATGGTGTACAAAGTAGAAGTGCCGATGAGGCAGTCATACTGATTTATATTATCTCTTTTTAAACGATGTGTGTACATGGTTAATTCATGTCTACAATATAGCTCATAATGCCATGTCTTTGTGACACTGAAACAAAGGACATGGGAATACTTGTCTGCAATGTTTACTAACGGCTGTCTTCCCTGTGAAATTAAGCTGTGCTGATTCAGGTTGAAGAAGTGACTTGATTGTGTGATTTTTCTCATAGTCGAGAGTGAGGTAAAGTGACATAAAAACAAAATGTGCACTTGTCTCTCCTGCCCAGCATTGTTACATGCCCTGAGTAACTTTTTGATTTTTTTATTTAATTTCCCTTGTTTCAAAATATCTTCCCTTTTGTTCTCCCCTCTCCTAAATATATTCAGGCTTGGACATAAACTCATGGGAAATTTAACCACTTTCGTATCAGGTGTAAGAAAATATAATAGCACTTATGTTGTATTTGGTGTAGGTTAAAGAAACATTTATTGTAACATAACATTCAAAGATGATGACCACAGGCGCTGCTTTTTCTTGAAGGCTCTAACATAGACGGTGTCTGTTGGTATTAACATCTAGCTGTGACTCTTCCATCTGTTAATCGTCTTCAGTTTGACATAGCAGGTTATTTGTAACTGAAGGCTAGAAAAGTCAAAGGATTTCTTTCCTTATAGTAACTTTACACAAATACCAGATAGTATTTTTCTTATTATTTTATTTTGAGAATGTTTACCTTAATGTGACCTTTCCTTTAGAAAAACTGCCTTGTACTTTCCATGATATTGTGCTCCCAAGAGAATTTATTCAAAATCAGGTAAAGAATTTAAAGTTTCACAGACCCATCTTTCAACATTCCTTTCGGTGGCATTAAATGAAATACAGATGCTAATAAAGAAGGGGGAAAGTTCCTTCAGCTGCATGGAGAGAATACTGTAGTACTGGAAATTAAGTCTATGGCAGGGCTGCCCACAGAAGGGGACGAGTGGGGCAATTTGTCCCAGGCCCCTGCAGGGGCTCCACAAGCCCTGGCCAGCATCAGTCCGGGTCTTTGGCAGCATTTTGTCAGTGGGGGGCCCTTCAGTGCGGCCAAAGACGCGGAGCAACAGAAGGGTCCCCCGCTGCTGAAATGCCCCATGAGCCCTGGCCCAGCAGCAGTCTGGGTCTTTGGCAGCACTTCAGCAGCAGGGAGCTCTTCAGTTGCTCCAAGTCTTTAGTAGCATTTTGGTGGGGGGTGGGCCTTCAGTGCTGCCAAAGATGCAGAGCGACTGAAGGGCCCCCTGCCACTGAAATGCTGCCAAAGACCCAGACCACCATCAAGTGAGTACAAGTGTTGCAGCTCCCCCACTTTTTCCCAGGCCTCATGAACCCTCTGGGCATTCCTGGTCTATGGACCAGACTCTGAGCTCAGTTAATAGCAGTAAACTATGGAGTAATTCCACTGAAATAAATGGAGTAAGTCTGTTTACTAAGATGGGAGATATCTCATTTACATCCCTTCTTAAAATTAACAGCTGCTATCTCATTATGACACAAAGTGTCATAAACTAATTGATTGGGCAACAAAATGGCAAATATGGATAAATGTAAAGTAATGCACACTGGAAAAAATAACCCCAACAATACATACAGTATGATGGGGGTAAGTTAGCTACAACTTATCAGGAAAAAGATCTAGAAGTCATCACGGATAGTTCTCTGCAGACGTCCACACACTGTGCAGAGGCAGTCAAAAAAGCAAAGAGGATGTTAGGAATCATTAAAAAAGGGATAGAGAATAAGATGGAGAATATCTTATTGCCTTATATAAATCCATGGTATACCCACATCTTGAATACTGCGTACAGATGTGGTCTCCTCATCTCAAAAAAGATATACTGGCATTAGAAAAGGTTCAGAGAAGGGCAACTAAAATGATTAAAGTACTTCAGTAACATAGGATCATAAGTTGCATTTTCAAAAGGCACTTAGGAACCTACGTCTGATTGACAGTAAGTGGGCTGGGAGAATATTAGACTTGAAAATCCCCAGTTAAGCTCATTTCACAAAAGATACTCTTTATAATGCACAGAATCATGAGACTAGGACCACAGCTCCCAGCTTTCACATGGTAAATAAGCACTCTGACTTTCACAATAAGGCAAAAATCAAGCTAACCCCATTTCAAAGCAAGCCCGAAACAAGCTAATTCCTAAGAACCCCAACACTCTATTCGCGTGGCATGCAGTCAGGGACTGTGGTGGGCCTGCTGTGCACCCCTGACTCTCTCCCCTCTTCTTTCACCTACTTTCCCCCCTCCCCCCCCACCCCTTCTTGTCAGGAGCCGATCAAAAAAAAAAAGAAGCAATGAGCTACAACAAGCTACAGACCAAACAAACTACAAGCAAAAAACGAGTCAACGAGCAACCCACAAACCAATTAAGCCAAAAACAATCCCAATTTCTGTGATTTTTTGTATCATCTGAAAATGACTGATGGCTCAAACTCCCATTCAGGGAGTTATTTGTCATCTCCAAAAAATACAAGCCATATACAAAAGTTAACCCACTTAAAATGGATCATGTAAGAAAGCATTATTTTATTTAAATGAGGGAAAAAAACAACAATTAAGGAAATCGAATCATCTTTCTTTGAAATGTATGATTAATACCTTCTTGTTTTAAACTCTTAAAAGATTTTAAAATGAATCTTATATATAAGTTTTATTTTGGTAATGCTTTCAAAATAAAAAATAAATGAAATTAGAAAATACATCCCACTTTCTCATCTAGTGATCTGAATATAAAGAAGCTGCCATTTCTAGAATTACAGCCAAGAGTGAGATTACAAAAGATGCCAGAGACATCTGAGAAGAGACACAGAGAGACCCAGACTGAGTGAGATGCTGAAAGTGCCCAGTGGTTCTAGCTACCAAACAGAACACAGAACACTGAAAAAAAGGCAAATAGTGACAGGAAGACCACTTGCACCATCACCCTGTCTATGTCTATGACGTGGGCCAGTTTCTGACCTTACTTATGCCATTTGTTAGAATCTGGCCCCACACTCCACTATATGCTCCCCAGTCAGTTGCGAATGGACCCAATCACTGAGCCACACAGACGTCTATACCAAATGGGTTTGTACAGAGTCATTTCACTGTTTCTAGCTCTGGCAATATAGGACACACTTCTAACCTCTGACCGCTTGTCTGACACCCTTCTTTGAGACATGGGGGGGCAGCTTCCTAGACTGTGTGAGATTTCTTGAGTCTCCCCACCACTTTCTCCCACACACTTCCCCAGCGCTCCACCTAGGCTGTATCTTCTAGTTTAATCATTCAAGGAAAGCAGAGAAAACAGAGCTTTTTGAAAAACAAAAAAAGTGTCCAGAGACACATTCTCCCTTTGTCTGATATCATCCCTTCATGACAGTTCAAGGTTTGTCAGCAATTCAAGCTAGGCAGAGTCCTGCTAGCTCTCACCTTCTTGCAAGTCCTTTGGTTATGTGTATGTGGCAATAGTTGACCCTCCTGCACAGAGCATAACGCAGTTCCTAAGTAGTTTCTCTATTTAGCATGTTCTCCACTGGGACACTCTTCTCCTGTCCTGTGATGCCTGCCACATCCCCAATGGGTCCCATGTTGTAGAATGCCCATTGTGCTAGGGGCAATGGCCAGTAGTTTAGAGACAATCAGAACTGATGGCCTAGATTGCACTCTTGATGGTTTCTCAATGATTAACACCTCATTAAAGGACTAAACCATTCCTGGGCTGGGCAATTATCTAGGGTTGTCTTTGGGTATGCTCAGTCTTGTGTAGTTTTAGTGTCCAACATTTCCATACAGAACAACATAGACTCAAAAATATCCTTAGCCTACTCTATCACTCTATCACAACAGCTTTATACTGGTCTATGTATTGACTTCAGTGGAGTTACTGCTGAATCTCAATGATTCATGTGAGATCAGAAATACCCCTCTTGTCCTGGAGAACAATCCATCCAGAGAGTATTTTGTAAGAGGAATGCTATGTTGTGCCATCTCTGGAGATATGTTGTGTGTTATCTCTTTGTGATCTTCCATCCCAATGCACAGGCATGGAGCACAAGAACAAGCTGGACCTTATGTTATGAATTCTTCTTTCTTCACTTTATTTTCCTGTTCACTGCCATGCAGATATGGCCATATGTAATTAATTGATTAAAAGTGAAAGAAGCTCTGGGAGGTCAACTCAGAAGTGAAAGGTTCTGGTGAGAAAAAAGTAAAAGCTGAAACTAATAAATATATAATTCCCCCAATATAACTGACACCTGATCTCCAGCACATCTTGAAGTTAGATTCAAATTCCTTCACTTCAAAACATTTTTTAATATCTACCAAGTTTTAAAAGTGCTCTTTGTATTAAAATTGCTCTGAGAAAAAAAAAGAAAGATGTATGTGTGGTCTCCTCAATAGAAAATGAAGCAATAATACAGTAGAGCTCTTTTACTTTGAATTGTCTAACACAATAGGTGTTCCTAAGTTCCTGTTTTTTTTAAACTAAAGTCTTTCAACAGAAAAAAAAATCCACATTATATACAGTGAACAATATCTTGAAAGAATCCTATCTTAATGAATACATTACTCTGAGCAGTCACATATGTTCTACCTTTTAATTAAAAATTGTAAAAAAAGAACACAATTCACAATTGCATCATAAAATGTAAGGTAAAAAGTCTAACAACCTACACATATTATTTGGCTAATCTAATATGCATCTGTTATACTTTCCTTAGTATTTAACAAAAATCTGTAGAACATCATTTTTTTCTTGCTATAAGTCTGATTTTTCCATCCTTATTCACACTAGGTAGTACCTTATACTGGAGAAAATCATCAGCTGTGGCCAACGTAAAACTGATGCATCTGCGATGTGGAGGTAAAGAAACATGGCAGGAAGACCTAAGCCACCTTTGTGTTCTCCTGATCCTTGGACCAGTCAAGGTTTTCTAGTTTCCTGGAACAACATATACCGGACCCAGAGCTATTCTAAATTACAGCTGGCTGTCCCTGGTCCACCCTTCTAAAGTGCCCCCAGTCCTGAGAGAGATGGTTTGTGTGGCATAGAACTGCTAAACTTGCACTATGACACTCATGGATTTTCCTTGCACCACCTCAGGGAGCCAGTTAGGTTCGCTGTCTGGCTGCTTGGCACCACCCTAGCAGTGGAAAGCCCAACCTGCGAGTTTACCATCACTTGGATAATCCTATTGAAGTCTATGGGATTATCTGTATAAATTAATAATGCAATCAGAGTGCCAATGAATAGTGAATGTCATGATGTTATTAATTTAGTTTTTCAGATACTCACTGTAAGATATTTTCCCTTCAGTTCTGTAGCATTATCCTTTTCTACTCTGCTTATACTGGAACATACAGTTATTAAAAAACTCTTACCTAGTATGAAACTGGGACTAGGATATAAATGAGAAGAAGAAAAGGTAAACTAACATTCAGTAATAAAGCCTGATCTAGTCATCTAAATCATGAAAACAATACAAACAGTTTATAAGCATGCTTTCTGTTTTGATACTTAAAGTAATGGAGATAACTCTGCCCAGGGGAATAGAATGTCATGTACAGTATAACCAAGAGAGTTGGCTGAATGGTACAATGGATTCATATATATTTTAATGAATAAAAAGGACAAGATCAATCTGTTCGTTAAATTGTCCACAAATCTTGAAAAGTGTAAACAAAAATTAGGATAAATTCAAAAAGGCACAGTAAAATTTTATTATTTGGATTATTGTTTACAATAACTAACTCAGCCAATTGTATTGACCAACATCAATATCTAGCTGTGTGGGCCAATCAAGTCAAAACTGAACTCTAGACGTCTCTGGCACATTTATTTTTGTTTGTATGTTCAGATGCCGACAGTATGGCACAGAATAATGATTATCTGCCTTTACTTGTTTTTATATATAAAGTTGAGGCCTTGTTTAGCTCATAAAACATGTTTCTGCCTCTCCCTGGTATTATATCTTTAGTTCAAATATATCAGCCAGAGATGCACTATTAAAGGACTGCTGTGATGCCACGCTAACAATTGCGGCCTTAAGAAACTCATCTTGTTTTGTAAAGCCTCCGTTCTGCAGTACTAAATGTACTGTATATGCAAAATATAAAATGGCTTACAATTTAAAATCAGATTTAGCAGAAACCACTAAACACTAAAAATTAGTTTATTACAACCCACTTGTGACAGTTAACTACTATAGAAGTTTAGAGTTCAATACATCTACCATTTATGCCTCTATCCATGAAGCATCATTTTCAGCTGTTTTCCAACAAAGTGTATACAGAACGGATTTGGAAAATTGCTAATGAAAGAAAGATCAGACATAAAGGAAGTCCAGTTTTAGGAGAACTTTAAGGTTATTATTACAGACTTTATGAGAAATGTAGAAATTGTCTGAAAACAGGTAATCTGGCGCAACTGCTTATGTGTGCTTGGAAATAAAAAGTTATAAATGTTACAAGTTCATGGACAAGAGGGCTTTAGAAAATAGGAGGTTAAATTAAAAGGCAATTGTTTTGATCATATCTACCACATAAAAATACTGTAAGTCTGGATCAGCAGTGTTTGCAGCTAGCCACAGAGTATATTGTTTAACATTTTGCCAGAAAATATATTTTCAGTTTTTGACCTGACTTGAATTTAATGACAGGATATTGAAGTATAGCACAGAAGAAAGAGACAAACATTTGAAATCCTTTCAATAAGTTAATTTCCAGATTTCTCCTAGAGATGAAAAAGCCATTAACAGACAAAATTAGTCACTTGCTTCATATATGTTAGAGTGAAATGGAAAAATCTAAAAGATAATTGCATTTTAAAATATTACTTAAAAAGTACATATTTTTTCTAAAAAAATCCTAAAAGAAGAAAAATAGGTTTAGATAAATGAAACTGACAATAAAAGACCAACATTTAATCAGAATACTTTTCAGAACATATTCTTAGTTTGATGGTATTTTGTGAAGCTTTAGCTACACAATCACCATTACAATTAGCATAAATAGGAGGAAAAAGAAACTGATATATCACTGATGATTTCGTCATTCTCTAGGTGTGCTATTCTGTGCAGAATGAATCCTTTACCATCCTGACCTTTACCAGTAACGTGTGTGTTGTTTTACATTCTTACGTCACCATTCTGCCAGGTGTACTGGCAGCAACAAGGACTGGGTTCAATCTATGTGGGTCCCTTTTCTAAAATAAATAAAACTATTGCTTGTGTCCCCACCCCAGACCACTTTCCTACTTTTGGGAAATTAAAATATTTTTTTCTGAGGCCTTTGCAGTTGATTATTCCCAACTTACAATCACTCAGAGTCCTTTGGGAACATGGAACACAACTCTCTTTGTATGGAGATGTATGGAAGAACAAGAAATACTAGTGAATAATCACAATTATGACATACTTAGCATTGCAGACACTCATGGTATAATTCACATGACAGGAATATTAGTATAGAAGGCTTGTTCAAGAAGGACAGGCAGGGAAAAATGGAAGAGATGTATATCAGAGATGTATACCCTTTCACTAAGGTTGAGAGAAGTGGGAAGCAGATGTGTTAAAAGTCTCTGGGAAAGAAGAGAAGGTAAAAAAAACAAGGCTGATGTCATGGCTGGAGTCTACTATATACTACAGGAAAAAGAGGTCAAAGGGGCTTCGTATGCAGGACTTTGGTGGTCAGGAACTTCAACTAGACATCTGTTGGGAAAATAATACATCAGGGCACAGATTATCCAAGAAGTTCTTGGAATGCATTGGAGCTAACATTTTGTTACAGACAGTGGAAAATGTGAGTAGTGGAGAGGCTGCAATAGATTTGATTCTGATATATAGGGAGGAACTAGCTGAGAATTTGAAGGTGGAAAGCAGCTTTGGTGTATGATGTATGGAGTGATAGAGTTCATAATTCTAAGGAATGGTAGTGGAGGAAAACAGCAGAATAAAGACAATAGACTTCAAGAAGGCAGAGTTTAGCTAACTCAGGGAATTAGTAAGATAGGTAAGATCCTGTTAGAAGCAAATCTACGGGGAAAAATGTTCAGGAGAGTTAGCAGTTATTGTTATTAAGGGCAAAACAGAAAACTACCACCTTGTGTACGAAAGATAGGAAGCATGGTAAAAGACCACCCTGGCTTACCCTGGAGATCTTCAATGACATGAAACTAAAAAAAAAAATCATATAAAGAATGGAAACTAGATCAAACAATGAAGGATTAATATAATACATATACTAAACTAGAAAAGGCCAAAGCACAAAATGAGATCAAACCAGCTATGGGCATAAAGGGTAACAAGAAAATATTAGAAGCAAGAGGAAGACAAAGGACAGGGTAGGCTCATTACTCAATGAAGAAGGAAACACAAATACAGAAAAATGTAGCAATGAACAAAGTGTCAAAAGTCTTTCTTGTTTCAGTTTTCACCGAAAAGGTTAGCAGTGATTGGACGACGTACTGAACATCAGTGTAAATGCGGTATGAGGTGAGGCTAAAATAGGGAAACAACAACTTTGGAGTTACTTAAATAAATTAGTAGTCTTCATGGCCATAGGACCTAACAAAATACATCCCAGAATACTTAAGGAACTGGCTAAAGACATCAGAGCCATTAGTGATTATGTCTGAGAACTCATGGAGGAGATATCCCCGAAGAATGGAAAATGGCTAATATAGAACCTATATATAAAAAGGACAGCCCAGTGTATTAGAGACTAGTCAGCTTAAATTTGGTAACCAGAAAGATAACGGAGTCAATTAGCAATCTGTAAGCACCTAAAAGATAAGGTGATATGTAACAGTCACTTTGGAATTGTCAAAAACAAATAATGTCAAACATGGAGCACCCATGGAGAAAAACTAATGGAAGCTTAGCACTGACCAGCAGCCAAGCTCCCCTCCACCCCTACTCCCACATGCTGCCGGCCAGTGGTTTCCCCAGGAATTGAAATTAGAGTGGGTGTTCGAATTTACAGGGGGGGTGTCAGGTCCAATGAGATATATAAAAGAGATCTGAATAAAGTAAATGTTTTGTTAGGATAATGCAAATTTAACATAAGGAAAATGCAAGTTATACCAAAACACATAACAGATATAGATTTCTAAAAAAAAAAAATTAAAAAAATGTATTTAATTTAAATTAACTTTTGAAAAGTAAGCCATCATGGGATAAGAGGGCAGTCCTCTCATGGATCAGTAACCAGTTAAAAGATGGGAAACAAAGGGTAGGAATAAATTATCAGTTTTCGGATGGAGAGAGATAAATAGTGGTATCCTTGAGGGTCAGTACTGGTACAAAGCTGTTCAACATATTCATCTGGAAAAATGGTAAACAGTGAGGTGGCAAAATTTGCACATTGATACAAAACTATTCAAGATAGTTAAGTCCCAGGCAGACTGCGAAGAGCTACAAAGGGATGTCACAAAACTGGGGGTAACTGGGCAACAAAACGGCAAATTAAATTCAATTTGATAAATGCAATAGTAATGAACATGGGAAAGCAATCTCAACTATACATACAAAAGTGATGGCATCTGAATTAGCTCTTAACACTCGTAATTAGAAGATCTTGGAGTCATTGTGGATAGTTCTCTGAAAAGATCCACTCTATGCAGCAGCAGTCATAAAAGCAAACAATGTGAGGAATCATTAAGAAGGGGAGAATAAGACAGAAAATATCACATTAGCTCTATATAAATCCATGGTATGTGTACACCTTGAATAGTGTGTGCAGATCTGGTCACCATCCTAAAAAATATATATTGGAATTGGAAAGGTACAGAGATGGGAAACTAAAATGATCAGGGTATGAAACAGGGAGGAGAGATTAAAATGACTGGAATTTTCAGCTTAGAAAGAGATGACTAATGGGAGATATGATAGAGTCTACAAAATCTTGACTGGTGCGAAGAAAGTGAATAAGGATATTTTTATTTAATCCTTCACATAAGAGAAGAACTAGCAGTCACCCAATGAAATTAATAGGCAGCAGGCTTTAAAAAAACAAAAGGAAGTACTTCTTCACACAATATAAGTCAACCAGGGAACTCTTTGCCAGGGATGCTGTGAAGACCAAAACTATAACAAGATTATAAAAAGAACTAGATAAATTCCTGGAGACAGGTCCATCTGTGGCTATTAGCCAGGAATGGGAAGGGATGCAATACCATGCTCTGAGTGTCCCTAGCCTGTTTGCCAGAAGCTGGGGAATTGGCAACAGGGGATGGCTCACTTGATGATTACCTGTTCTGTTCATTCCCTCTGAAGCACCTGGCCTCGACACTGTTGTAAGACAGGGGTACTGGGCTATATGGACATTGTCTGACCAGTATGACCATTCTTATGTAAAATTAATTATAATAATGAAAAATGTTTAGTACAGAAACTCCCAATATAATAACCTCTCAAGATAGCAACTATGTGAGATAACAACCTTGGCAAATAATGCATTTTAAAAATCTTGGCCTACTAGGAAACATATTTATATAAGTTTCCATTCCCAGTCACAAATCTAGCATTCTGGAGCAAAGTGACTAAAATATAGTCCAACAAACAAATGTTTATTTAACATGCCCCTCGCTTTTCCCTCCCACTGCACTCCACTCACTGGGTGTTGTCCTTGGTCAGTGGATACTCAGAGTTCAGAGGTGCTTTCACGTGAGTACACCTTCCAGGTGGGGGACAAGAAGGCACTTTGCTTGTTCCTCCAGCTGCTCACTGTTCGCTCTGGCCACATCTGTTCATTATGCCATCGTTCACTCCACCACTCGGTTGCCAATGGCCCTGCACAATCACCTTCGGCTGCCACCTGCCACTGTGACCTCTGCGAGTTGGTCTCTTGAGGTTCCACCAGCTCTCAGTGATTTCAGCTGAGCTCTCAGGGCGGGAACCTCGCTCGCTGCTAGTGCAGTCTGGGGTCATGCCTACACTGGCGCTTTACAGCGCTGCAACTTTTGCGCTCAAGGGTGTGAAAAAAACACACCCCTGAGTGCTGCAAGATACAGCGCTGTAAAGCCTCAGTGTAAATGGTGCCGCAGAACAAAAGACTATCTATGGAGCCTAATCAGCTCTGTCTTTAAACAGTGAAGAGGGACAGGTCCCCACCCTCTCTCCTGATGTCTTCAAATCATCACAGTCTACAGTTCTACTGCCCTTTACTCGTACAATAAGAACAACATTTCATCCCCCATTCCCCCCACATTCAAGTGGTTTGTAACCCAACCCCAGCCAAAACTATCACTTGGACAACACTGCTCTGTTTGCTGGATACCTAGATAGATTAGGTGTGAATGTAAATATAATCTGGCCCTGAAGCCTTTCCCCGCAGCCCCAGCTCATCACTAGCTGTCGGGAGAGCTCATTTAGACTTTGCTTACAAATCTTCATTTGAAATTATTAGGTTGGCCAACATCACTGAAATGAATGCACTGACATCATAAAAAACAACAGCTGTATAAGGAAGCAAGGAAGCTAGTCTTTGTTCATACTTTTCAAATCTATTATACTTTTTCAGATACACATATTTTATCATACACTGTATAAATTTTTAAAGTGTGTATTAATGTTTCAGTTTAAATTCAGATTTCAAACAGTCACTGAATTGGTATGTAACTAGCTCACAAAACTAGGGGGGCTGTTGGGGAAATTCACGGGGGGTGTGGGGAAATCACTGCTGCCGGCCCCTGCCAATCAACTCCTCCTCTCTCCCAGCACCTCCTGCACACTGTGGAACAGCTGTTCAGCGGTGTGAAGAAGGTGCTGGGAGGGAGAGAGAGGAGTAGGGATGGAGCGCTCTTGGGGGAGGAGATGGAAAGAGGTGGGGCAGGGTGGAGGAGGGGTGGGAAAAGGTGGGGCAGAGGTGGGACCTTGGGGGGAAGGAGTGGAGTGAGGGTAAGAGCGGAGTGGAATGGCTGCAGGAAAAAGTAGGGCAAGGGTAACAGTTTGGTGGAAGGGTTGGAGTGGGGGCAGGTCCTGGGGCTGGGTGGGAATTGAGCAGCCCGGGGAAAATTAGAACCCAGCAGCTGTGATGTCAAACTAACCTAATGTCCTTCTTTGACATAGCTACAAGACTTGTGTATGAGGAGAAGCATGGACAGTAGGTATCATAGGCTGGGGGAGGCTGAGCTTCCCCAAACAGCCTGACATGGCCCCATCCACATGCTGCCAACCCAGCACTCCAGGGTTTGGGCTGTGCATGCTGTGGCCATGCTGCCCACCTGGCACTCCATGGCTGGGGGCACTGGGTCTGCCCACCTGGTGCTCCAGGGCTGGGGGCCCTCAGGCCACCCAGGGATGGGGTGCGGGTCCAGTGGCTGTGGCAGGGGAGCTCTGGTGGGGATGGGGGCATAGAAGGGGAGTGTGAAGGGCATGGCCTTAGGTGGAAGGGGAGGGCTAGTTCACTTGCCACCGATGGAAGGAAGGAAGCAATAGATGTGATCTATATGAAATTTACTAAGGCTTTTGATACTATCTTGTATGATCTTCTCATAGGCAAACTAGGAAAATATAGCTTAGATGAACCTACTATAAGGAGAGTGCACCACTGATCGGAAAATCATACTCAGAGTTGTTATCAGTGTTTCACAATCAAGCTAGATGGGCATATCAAGTGGGGTCCTGGGTTCAGTACTATTCAGTATCTTCATAATTTATTTAGATAATGATATAAAGAGTTTATTTATAAAGATTGCACAAGATATAGAGCTGGAAGAGGTTGCAAGGATTTTGCAGAACAGAATTTGAATTCAAAATGATTTACAAATTAGAAAAATGGTCTGAAATAAATAGGATGAAATTCAATAAGGACAAATGCAAATTATTATTGATTTAGTTAGGGATTGGTCCTGCTTTGAGCAGGGGGTTGGACTTGATGACCTGATATTCTATGATTCTACGACATAATTCTATTACACTTAGGAAGGTAAAACCAACTGTACAAATACAAAATGGGAAATGAATGCCTAGGATGGAGTACTGAGGAAAAGGGTCTCAGTGCTATAGTAAATCATTTAGTAAATATGAGTCATCAATGTAATACTGTTGCAAAAAAAGCAAGCAGTTAGGGATATATTAGCAGGATTTTTGTAAGCAAGACATGAAAAGTAATTCTTCCACTCTACTCAGAAATGATAAGGCCTCAGATGGAATATTGTGTCTATTTCTGGATACCAAACTTCAGGAAAGATGTGGATAATATGGAGAAAGTCCAAAGGAGAGCAACAAAAATGACTAAAGGTCTAGAAAATATGACCTACAAGGAAAGATTGAAGAGAAGAACTGGTTTTGTTTAGTTTGGAGAAGAGAAGACTGAGGGGACATGATAACAGTTTTCAAGTACATAAAAAGTTGTTATAAAGAAGATGATGATAAATTGTTCTTCTTCTCCACTGAGGATAGGACAAGAAGTAATGGGCTTAAACTGCACAAGGGACTCGCCTAGATTACCTATTGACATCCTTTCCAGTACTACACAGCTATGATTTGGGGAAGGAAGGAGAATGGGAAAAAAATCAAAAGAAAAATGAAAACCATTTTAAGAGAGAGAGAGAAGGAAAGTGTGTGTGTGTAAGAAAACAAGCAACCCAAATCAGTGAATAAGAAGTTTGGTCAACCATATGGCTTCAGAGATAGTTGTCCAATTTATAGAAGTCCAAAACTCTTAGTCTCTCCTGTAAAACCTTATTCCTCCCCCACCCATCTAAATGTATATAAAAGAAAATACAAATGTGCAGAATCACCAAACTACCTCTTCACCTGGTAGTTGATCGAACTTGTTTGTTCATGATATGGTATGATTTCTTTAGCAAGGATAGTTTCTGGTAGCAAGAGTGTGAAATCACACATAGATGTATAATTCATGTACTTTACCTCAACACACTTTTGTATTCTGAAATACATCAGCATGCTCCCTCATTCCAAGCGGTTCTACTTGATGAAATAAAGACTATCAGCTTGTGTCTCCTAGTGCATAAGATTGATCAAAGTAAACCATTAATCAAATAGATATGAAAATTAGAAATAATAATATGAGGTGTTCAGATAACACAGCCTGCATGCAACAGCAACTTGATCTCTCAGGAAATTAAAATTATTTAACAAAAAGGCCATATTTAATGGACTGTTTGATGGAATTAAGAATGAAAATCTAGCCTATTAATCATGCAAGAAATTGCAATTAAATTATATTTGTTAATTTCATAGTGAAGGGTTTTAAAATTAAACCATTAACTATTTGTTTGATTTTTTTACTTCTATGCAGTTGTAAAGCAGATGTAAGTACAAATAGGCTTTCAGGGAAGAAATATTATTTTCCATATAATTTATCCCATGTTCTATGCAGCATATAATTATAAAAAGTGTTCAGCAGGATCCTGAAGTTATGCATCAGTCTCTCTTACAAGGCTTTCCCCATTGCCTTTCTGCACCAAATCTACTCTAATCAGTATAACATTTCTTGTGTCATTAAATATATTTTAATATCAAATTTAAATGATTTTGATGCTGTCCTCAAATTTAAATTGTTAATCATGCTGCAAAATTTTTATTGACTGAACATGTGAAAGCTGGAGGTTTTCATACCAGTGTAGGACACAAGTGAAAGTTTTGGCATCCAGGAATATGAGGTTGTTTTTGGTCTCTAGGAGATATTTAAGGTTTGCCACTTATAATCCTGGTCATTTTAAGTTCTGAGAACAGAATTTGAACTCCATCAACAACTGATAAATTGCTGCCTCGGCCCAATGTCTGGAATGAAACCAAAGTAGGATAAACTTATTAACTTCATGTTTTTCTAACATTATCAAGAGTGACAGTCTTTGCTGATATATAAATTGCCTTCCTCTCAATAGTGTGCTTATTCGAAAATCTGAACTATGTCAATAGGAGTTGTGGGTACTCATCATCTCTGAAATTCAAGCATTTTCATTTTGATACCTAAAGGTGTATTGAAGTATCTCACCAATAGTTACACAAGGCTAAAAATGTTGGCCAACATTTATAAGCAATGTTTACTTACACTGATATGAACTCAAAATTGGGCCCAGATAAGACCAAAAGCAGAGATGGGCAGAGAATTACATTTCCATTTCCCAACGGAATTTGAGATTTCAAATCTATTTTCATTTTGATTCAGAACTAAACACAAAATTTTGACAAAATTTTGGCAAAACTGACACAATTTTGGGAAGCATCGAGAAGAGTTTTGGTTTCAAAGGAACTGGATTTTCCAGTGCAAAATGGTTACATCCAAGTTTTTTTTGTTTTTTTTTCCAAACAGCTGTACTGAAAAGGTTCAAAAATATCAATGAATCCTCTGACAAATCCCAAACTCAAGCTACTGGCATTTTTTTAAGGCGTGCAAAGAAAGGGGAAATAGAAAGCACAAGCAAACAAACCAAAAAAGCGAAAACCTGAAAAACAAAAATGTGTCAGTTTCAGTGTAAAACTGAAATGTTTTCAAGCTTTTGTTTTCTATTAAAATATTTTTTTTAAATTAATTTTGGAGGGAAATATTTGTTTTTGAAAAAGGTCTTTTTCCACTGAAAAAAAATCAAATGAAAAGAAAATTAACAAGCTCTTGTGTCAACTGTGTAAAAATATGTGATTTTAGGTGAGTTTCACATGATTGAAAGTTTCATCTTAAACACTGCATGCTTTTTATTTAAAAAAAATCTTTCAATACACTGGAATCTTCATAGTTCAATATAAAAATAGCCCTCCTTCTTTCCATTTTATCCTTGACCAAGGATATGACTGTATGATATGCTGGATGAATAAAAAAATCTGTGAGTCATAGCTAGTTCAATGAGAAAATCACTAATTATGAAGTTGCCATTTCTCATATCAAAGGATCAGTGCTAATGTTTTTTGCCGCACATATTTGGGAGAATGAGTTAATATAAGGGATTTCCTTCAGTTCTTCATATATTCAGTTTCATATACAATAGATGAAGAATAAATTATTAAGAAAGCTAGAATTAATATTTAAAGTTCTTCTACTGGTGCCCAACAGGGAAATCCTGGAGAATAAAAAGAAAAGAAAAGAAAAGAAAAGAAAAGAAAAAAAAAGAACTACTGTAGGTGCAAAACAAAGTCTTCCTTTTTATTTTTGCCTTTTCTCATTCAAACTTACGTGAAGTAGCATCTTCTAAAAGACGTATTGAAATATGCACATGGAGCTGGAAGAAACATTGTTAGTGCCTAAAACATTCAGCACTTAGAAATATTCAATTATAAACCTAAGTAAAGCTAAATAAATCATGTCAAATATAAGGGAAAAAATATTTTTTTTCAATATTCCAAAGTGCTGAAGTTGATGTTTTGTCAAACCAAAGGGAGAAGAAGTTGCTGCAAAAATATTTTGTTCAAGTTATATTAAAATTAATGAAAGTTTAATTTTGTACTTTTATTTGAATAGAGTTACCAACTCAAAATTAGATTAGTTGCCAGTTACTTAAATATGCACATTTTTGAAAAATTTCCTGTTTTCTTTTGGTTTTCTTCCTGCCCCATTTCACCCCCTTCCTTTTACAATGGATATCTTTATTGAGAGACAAAGGAATGGCCTTCTGTCTAGTATAGAACAAGTTCATATGGAGAAGTAAAAGTGGTTTTATATGTCCCTGATCGTTTTTCATTTAAATTTCTGAATCACATTCAGACCAAATGTAAGTAAACATAATTCTACTGATTTAAATGATGAACCACTGGTGTATACCAGGTGTGAATGTAGATCTCTGAAAAGCAAGACATGAGGAAGTTGTAAATATGCAAGTAACATATTGGAGATCTGGAAACACTGTGAAATTATTTGTTTGTGAGTAAATATTTAAAGGCCAAGAAATATAAAAAAGCCAAATTGTCTAATTGCTTGTTTGTACTCCCTTATCTGTACCCATCTGTTGTCATATTTAAATTGGAAACTTTGGGGGGCAGGGACTGTCTTTTTATACATTTTTTTACAGTAGGAGCACAACAGTGTCCTGGTGCATGACTAGAGATCATAGACACTACTAGGGTGACCAGATTGCAAGAATAAAATAGCAGGACATATGCAGGGGTGCAGCCACAGGCACAAGCTGTGGGTCAGAGGCACGTGGCCCCAATAGCAGCCCCCGCCACAAGCTGTGGATCAGATGCTCACAGACATGACAGCAGCCCTTGCCACAGGCTGCGGGTCTGTCGGGAGCGCACGGCCCTGGCTCCAGCCCCTCCACCCCCACAAGCTGTGGGGTGGTTGAGGGTATAGGGTGCCAGCTCCAGCCCCTACTGCAAGGGGGGATCTCAGGGCTGAGGTAGGGGGTGTGGTGCGGGAGGGGGTTCACAGTGTTGACTTCAAGAGGGAGTTTGAGTGCAGGAGGGGGCTTGGGATGTGGATTCCAGGTGGTGCTTACCTCAGGCAGAAGTGGTGACATCTCCCTATGGGTTCTAGATGGAAGCGAGGCCAGGTGGCTTTGCGCCCTGCCTCACCTGCCAGCACTGCTCTTGTAGCTTTCATTGGCCACAGTTCCTGGCCAATGTGAGCTTCAGAGCAGGCATTTACAGCAGGGGCAGCACACAGAGCCTCCATGGCCGTCCCTGTCCCTAGGACCCAGAGGGAGACTTTGCCATGGGGAGCTGTGCAGAGCCAAGTAGGGAGCCTGCCAGCCTCGCACCAACCGGACACCTGGAAATCTTACAATGTCAGGACAAATGGCATTCCGATTGTACATCATTTGGGATGTGGGACAAAGAATTAACTATTGGGACAGTCATGATTTTATTGGGACATCTGGTCACCCTAGGCATTACAGTAATACAAATAATAACAACAACAACATTAGGATGTCTTAGTGGCAAGCAAGCAGTTGCCAGCAGAGGTCTGTGAAAATTCACAGGTTTGCCAAGAAGCTGCATCCATCCTGGCTCTAGATAGATTTAAACCTTAGTTGTTAAGAAAGCATCTCTGCAAAAAATATATACAGAGAGAGAGAGAGAGAGAGAGAGAGATACAATAATGGAGCCTGTTAGAAAAGGTAATCTCACCACATTAACAAGACTGCATTCTCAATTGCCTTTATGAGACTGTTTTGCCCTGCTTAAATTACTTCATAAGTAACTGAAACATAAACTGAATTGTCCTTCTTCACACTGTATTTGTACAGCTCAGTTACAGAGGCAAAGATGAGAATTCAGTAGCCATTTAATAAACTGAATTTAAATGTACATATTGAAATTTTAGGTTTTCATAAACCTGAAAACTCACAGTGTAATTTGATGGCTTTGTTTTGAAACTACCAAGTTTTTTCCACAATTCTCTTCATAAGTCTTCCTAAACCCAACAGGCTCTGAGATTCCCTCTTACTAACAGGGTTCTTCTGGAAAGTCTGGGCAACTGGCTATCTTTTCCTGTTACCTTCATGTTGTGACCCCTGCCTTCATGTTGAAGGATCCAGTTTTTAGAGTCCTGATCCTGCCTTGCACATCCATAGGACATTGAGAAGGGAATAAGGAAAGTGAATATTCATCAAACAAGTCAGAGGAATGATTCCCAGTCCCACTTTTCTTAATATATTTCTAAAAGATGCATGGATGGGTGCAGGAAACGTTAAGGAAGGTGGATGGCCTACTGACTAACTCAGAAAAATGCAGACGATCCAGGCCAATAAAATACCTCTGGAGCGCCCAGATATGTTAAGGTGTTGGGCAGTCATGTCCTGAAGCTTTAGAAGGAAAAGAGATAGGCTCGTTTCTAGAGTTTGCCAGGCACTTGCACTATTAACATAAATTAAAATAAAATAAAATAATGATAAAGGAATACTGTTTCCTGATTGGCTCAGGACTACTTTGGTCTGATTATACATTGCAATGTGAGTGGTTCTTACAGGCCTACTTAAAACACAAAAGTGTTGTATTTTGAAGCTTCTAAATGTTACTTGCACAATGTCCAATAGTAACAGTAAAATAACTTCCCTCCCTCCAAACAGTTACTTATTCAAATCTTTGCAATCTGTATGTTCTCTTTCTGTGTATATTACTAGTGCATGTTCATCGTGACATGCATCTATGGTTTTAGAGGAAACAAAAGTGAATTGTGCCATATATTTTAAAGTATGCATAACTGTAGCACTTCACACCAATGTCTTTAATGAGTTTTCAGTTGTGCAGAGTATTTTGACTAGGAGACTTACTATTTTAGCACTGAAATGTAAAGACTATGTTTCAAAACATTCTCAGATATCTTCAGTCTGGAATTTAAGACATATTCCCAATATTCATAACACCAAACACTTATTTTTGTTATTCTAATAGGATCATAACGTTCTGCATTGAATCCTTTATCCCAATGAATTTTTTCCATCCAATTTACATGTGTTTCTATTCTGATAATAAAATTCAAGTACTTATTTTCAGGGGATAGAAAGTGGGAATATAAAGTTAATTTTCATTATGAGTTGTAAATAACCAAGAAGAATTGCTGCTTACTGTATTTCCCCCACCCTGGCTCGGAATGGGAAATGAGATTTATCATATTAGGCTGATTAGAAATTCACTGATAATATATATTTTTGTTTAATTAATTGAAATAATATTTTCACACTTTGAAAGTCATAAGATATCTCTAGAAAGGCAAGTATGGTCATTATACCAATCAATATCAGCATATATATGAAAATGAAATGTGTTCTGAATTACATAAAGCAATTTGAAGAATGGTTAATCATTTTTGTTTTAATGGACCAAATTATGCAGTCAGTTACACTGGTATATATCTAGAATAAATTCTGACCTCAGAATGACTACTCCAGGCCTACACTTGGGTAACTGAGAGCATAATTTAGCCTCATTCTCTTTTCTGTTTTCTTATTTGTTTACTTATATTTATTTACCAATTATGATGAGTAAGTTTCTGAAGTCTTAATATTTTGGGAACTCCCAACATGCGACACATTCACACCCAGCAATAGTAAACAATGAGTACTAACTGACTTTCCCCCCTCTATTTTTGCCGTAAGGATACACCTCCTCTTAAGTGGGATGTTTGTGTATGGACTATTAGTTTCTGAAATGTCTAGAACTAGTGGCAGATCTCAAAGAGAATCAATAAGGCGGTATGGAGGATTATTTCAGTTTTCATTCAGAAGCTCATTTTTTAGACATTTTGGATTAGATGGAAAATGACATGGCTGATGTCTTCAAACTGTGTGAAACTGCTTTGAACAATGAGACTGCTACTCTCAAAAAAAAATGGTTTCCATTATCCTGAAAAGTTCTGAAAAAACTATCAGGCCCAGTGGAAAATACCTTCCCCTGATTATGGGATCTGTACTCTGCTGTCTACTGTCCATGAAGGATTATGGACAGTGGTGCTCTTGATAAGGTAGATTAGACTTTGGCCCAGGAACTACAAAAGTTGGGACAGGCTTCCTGAAATGAAATTTAAGGCGGTAGGAATCAGCTCAGTCACAAAAGAGCAAATTCTTCTATGGAAGAACATAGGACATTTGTCCCAGCAAAAGATGTTTGGCATGCTTGTCATGAGGCACAAACCTCCATTGCAGAAATCACACACATAAATAAAACTGTCAGGCTGGACCATTTCCTAACTGAGGGGAGCTTACAGCACAGTCTTCTACTGGTTTTAGAAGAGGTGGATTGGTAGATTGTGTCTAAACTAATGGATGTGTAGGCCTTTTCCCAACAAAGCCCTCTCCTCTTAGAGCTTAAATAATAAAAGAGACTGGCGTGAAGGATAAAAAAATAAAACACAGAGATAAAGATAGTTTAAACCATAGTTATGTTAGTTTTGTTATTTGTTTGGTACTTAGCTACTGTACCATGTGATGTATGACAATGAGATATTAAAAACTACCTTGTTTTTAAATGTATTTCTGTTTGTACTACAATACTGGTGAACATGCTGAAATAGGAAAAGAACAAGTTAAAAATTATTTAGAAAAGTTAGAGGTCTTCAAGTCACCAGGGCATGATGAAATGCATCCTAGAATACTCAAGGAGCTGACTGAGGAGATATCTGAGCCATTAGTGATTATCTTTGAAAAGTCATGGAAGATGACAGAGATTCCAGATGTCTGGAAAAGGGCAAATATAGTACCAATCTATAAAAAAGGAAATAAGGATAACCCAGGGAATTACAGACCAATCAGCTTAACTTCTGTACTCTGAAAGATAATGGAGCAAATAATTAAGCAATCAATTTTCAAATATCTGGAAGATAATAAGGAGATATGTAAAAGTCAGCATGGATTTGTTAAGAACAAATCATGTCAAAGCAACCTGATAGCTTTCTTTGAGTAACAAGCCTTGTGGATAGGGTGGAAGCAGTAGACGTGGTATATCTGGACTTTAGTAAAGGTTTTGATACTGTCTCATATGACCTTCTCATAAACAAACTAGGGAAATGCAACCTAGATGAAGCTACTATAAGATGCGTGCAAAACTGTTTGGAAAACTGTTTCCAGAGAGTAGTTACCAGTGGCTCACAGTCATGCTGGAAGGGCATAACAAGTGGAGTCCCGCAGAGACCAGTTCTGGGTCTGGTTCTGTTCGATATCATCATCAATTATTTAGATAATGGTATAGAGAGTACACTTTTAAAGTTTGAGGATTATATCAAACTGGGAGGGGTTGCAAGTGCTTTGGAGGATAGGATTAAAATTGAAAATGATCTAGACAAACTGGAGAAATGGTCTGAAATAAATAGGATGAAATTCAATAAGGACAAATGCAAAGTACTCCATTTCGGAAGGCACAATCAGTTGCACACATACAAAATGGGAAATGACAACTTAGCAAGGAGTACTGCAAAAGGATCTGGGGGTCTGTAGCAGTGCCTTCTCCTGGCCCCACCACAAACTCAGTCCAAAGTTCATGCATCAGTGCTCTTTTATTGTTCATGCCTATCCCCACCACCTCCTATTTACATATGTTACAGACCAATACCCTTGGAGACTGCTAGCTTCTCCTGCCAGCAAAGACCTAGAACTCCTTGTTCCTTCCTTTCGTGTCTCCTCCCTTTGCTTCCTCCTACCCAGCTTTACATAGCAGGCTGGCCACTCAGGCCCACAGGTGCATCCCCTCAGGTGATTAGGGCGTGGCCTCCCTGGCCAGTCCTAACTAATCCCCCTTTTAAGTAGAGCTGGGCTAACAGGGGCTTGACTTGTATCTCCTAGCCATCACCCTGTTACAGGGTCACAGTGGACCATAGTGTGACACTGTTGCAAAAAAAGCAAACCTCATTCTGTTGGTATTAGCAGGAGTGTTGTAAGCAAGACATACCATTCTACTCCATGCTGATTAGGCCTCAACTGGAGGTGCCACATTTCAGGAAAGATGTGGAGAAACTGGAGAAAGTCCAGAGAAGAGCAACAAAAATGATTAAGGTCTAGAAAACATGACCTATGAGGGAAGATTGACAAAAATGGGTTTGTTTAGTCTAGAAAATAGAAGACTGAGAGGGGACGTGGTAACAGTTTTCAAGTATATAAAAGGTTGTTACAAGGCATAGGGAAAAAATTGTTTTTCTTAACCTCTGAGGATAGGACAAGAAGCAATGGACTTAAATTGCAGTAAGGGCGGTTTAGGTTGGACATTAGGAAAAACTTCCTAATTGTCAGGATGGTAAAGAACTGGAATAAATTGCATAAGGAAGTTGTAGAATCTCTATCATTGGAGATTTTTAAGAGCAGGTTAGACAAACACCTGTCAGGGATGGTCTAGATAATACTTAGTCCTGCCATGAGTACAGTCCTATGATTCTATGAATCTATGATTCTGTGGACTACAGGTGTGATCCAGGATGACAATTCCTATGTTCCTATGTTGTTTAATCAACTGCTGTATATATTATAGTTGTATGTAACATTTAGTATATTGTATCTTCAGTACCAAAGAATTAAAAGTTAAGTATTTGTAGCTTTTAAGTAGAGGGAAAGAGAATTAATGTAGCATATAAAAGTACAATAAACTGACAAAAATAAATCTTTTCTTCTTCAATACTTGTATCTCATCAAATGCAGATTACCAGAGAATGCTCTTATTTTAATTAGCAGTGAAATCCAGTTAAGCATAAGCTTCAAGAGCCTAAGGAACCAAGTTTTTTTTTTTTTTCCTTGAGTGAACAAGTGGTCTTTGTTTATGTTTCCTTATAAGTATTAATCACTACAGAAAGAATTATGGGTAATAAAAGAGCTAAAATGAATTTAATTTCCTAAATGTTCCTGAATACAATGGATATTGTTTATAAACCCTAAATTGTCATGTCACGGTAGTGACATTATCAACCAAACTGCGCTGGCATGTAAGCAGTGAAAACTTCTACTGATGCCACGTATTGAGCTATAGCTAAATTTGGCCCTACACAGTTATATTTGATTCCTTCTCCTATTATCTTATTCTTTGGGGTTTCAGTGTTTACAATGGCAAGATATCACAAACCTGAAGGCACAGACTTTAGTCTTGTGAGATCTCAAACTATGCTAGATTGAGCCTACTCAATACCAGGGTGTGAGACTTTACGGGAAAACATGAGTGTGTTAATGAGGTGAACTGTGTATTGTTTATCTATGACTATACAGTTCCCCTTCTATAATTTATATACAGATTATAGATTTGTATACTTATATGTAGTATTTTATGTTAGCTCATGTTTTTTTGAGTGTTTTTAATGGTAGATCTTAATCAATTCAGTTCTAAAGTGCACTTTGCCATCTCAGAAGAGGGGCTGGTCAGGATTGCAGGGAGCTCTTTCCCTCTCTTCCTCTACCTAATTCCTTTTGGTTCCTGTGCTTGGGTAATTAATGTGTTATTTTACTTCTATTATTATAGCTTTCAACATTTAACTTTAACGTTTTGTTTAATACATGTTGCCATGGTTCTATTTCTTTGGATTTTGTTGTTGTTGTTTCTTTGGTTTTTAATTGTGTAGGTTCCTCTTGCGGTTTTGTGCTACATTTTTTTGAGTTTTTGATTACTTCTGTGGTCCAAAGGTATTTATATTTTTGTTTTCTATCCCTGCAAATGGAGCTTGGAACATGGAAATCATTATGGTTTTTTTCCCCCTCCATTTCTCTATGTCACTCTTAGTTTTATTTGCCTTTAAGGAATTTAAGTTATTACCTGTGATGATTTGGGAAATCTGTCTATACACTTATGAATTTCGGTTGATGTTCTGAAATTGGACTTATGAAAATTGATGCATTGATGTGGCCATGGAATGCAACATTTACTGACAAGTGGTAATCACCATCTACAATGGAAAGTCATTAACATTTATGACTGCACTCTGGACTGAACAGTTGGTATGCAAAGGAGGTTGGCGGGAGTGGTAGAAGCCACTTCCTCCAGCTTGTCTGTAGGGGGATGGGGAAGTGGATGGTGGAAAAATGCCAGAAGCAAAACAAAGGAAATGGGTGTTGGAAGGACATATAAACTGAAAAAAGAACAGAAGGCTTAGGGTAGGAGAGGGGAAAAATAGGCATGCTTTTGTTTAACTGTAGACCAGCCAAGAACAGAGAAAGCTACCTTTTCTGGAAAGGATCTATGGTTTGAAACAGAAATCATGGGATGCTGGGGAAGAATTCTGGACACCCCAGAGAACTCTGTCCAAGCCCATACAACTCTCTAGAGTGGTGAGGAAACTGAGGCAGGGATATGCATATTGGTGTTTATCTATGAATAATACACATATCTATAAAAAATAAAGTAAAGAGTAATTGTGTTATTTTATCCTGTGCAAAAGCCAAGTGACTTTCACAGTCACATGTTCAATAAGAGAAACTGTAAACCAGAAGACTCTTACTTTTGGTGGAACTCCAGGAAACATACAAGATCCGAGGAAGACTTCGGGGAAAAGGAACTAGTTTCAGGGCTTACTGCCTTGAATTGGAGAGATGTCTCCACCCTTGAGAGATATCAGAAAGCAAGTCTGCATATGGTGTGTGTGACAGAGGCTGGAAGCCAGTAACAATGCCTAAACTCTGCCCAAACCCAGCAAACAAAAAGCACGTGGTATTCAGCATTCAGATCTCTTGTTGCAATTTGGTGACTGTCCAACAAGGGAAGCTGAAACAGAACATACAACATTGCCTTTTATTAAAAAAAACAAACAAAAAATGTAGCTCTATATTAGCATTTTTTAAATTGAAGGGAGAAACAGTACAAAAGTTTCTGGAAGACAGTCGTTTCCCTGAATGATCATTGTGCCAGTTTCAAAAAATCTGCTTCTGAGTCGTTTATTCCCTATTCCTCTTGATTCCTCTCTAATTATGTGTTCTTATATATATTCCTTTATGACCGTATTATCAGAGTAATAACGGAAACTTTTATTCCATATATTTATTCTTTCTTAGTACAACAAAAGGTTTGTTTCACACCGAGTAGCTTTACATAGGTAAAATATAGGAATAATACTTCAAGGTTCTGTAACAATATTTTTCATTTGGATTCTCTCTTTCCTCAGGCTCTCTGTATATGAAGTGGTATATAGATTTCTTCAACGTATGTTACAGACAAGTTGGAATACTGTTGGAAATATGAGTAGTTTATTTGTATTTATCACTTTATTTTGCTCTTATCTATTTCTAGCAAAGACTGTTTTACTGGCAATTTAGATAAAGGATGGATCACTTAGGTAAAAAACAGACAACAAACAAACCAAAAGTACTCTTTATGCAGAGATTGGATGTGGTGAAGTATAAAGTAAGAAGATAATAATTGAGTAATTTGATTATATCATTTCACACAATTTATGTGTTTGAAAATTGAGAGGGACTAAGGGCTTATCTATATGGCCATTTAATGTGAGGCAAGCTGGGTTGTAAATCAATAGTGCACCAGCTGTCTTCCACTAACTGGCTGTGTGAACCCTGCTACAATGTACTATAGGCTCTTATTGCATTTTGATCTACTGACTGCAGTAGATTAATGTGCATGATGGAATTTTTAGTACCCAGTAGCAGGGGCCACATGGCCACCTAGTGCAAGACTTTAGATTTACACCCCAGCTTGCCTCACACTAAGGCCACGTCTACACTACGGGATAAAATCAAATTTGCTAAAATCGGTTTTATAAAACTGATATTATAAATTCGATTTCATGCGGCCACACTAGGCACAGTAATTCGGCGTTGTGCGTCCATGCTCCGAGGCTAACGTCGATTTCTGAAGCGTTGCATTGTGGGTAGCCAGCGGGCAGACGTATACCACTAGGTAAAATGGCGCTCTCTCCGCACCGACTGAGTTAGAACATAATACATTTCCGCTGCAGCAGCTTGCCCAGGGGTCGGATGGTCTGAGACCTGATTGTCAGGGCATTTCGAAGGGCAATCTGAACTCGGATGCAGCGGGCAGGTAACAGCAGAAAAGCCCTCCGCGAATTTAGAATTACATTTCCTGCTTGCCCAGCGTGGAGCTCTGATGTCAGCCATCAGGGGGTGGCGATCGCGTCCTCAAATCCAAAAAGAGCTCCAGCATGGACCGTGGTCGGGAAGATACTCGCGATTGATCGCTGTATGGGGAGACAAAATCTGTATGTATCAGAGCTCCGTTAGTCGAACAGAATATCGCACAGCGTTTGAAAAAAACAATCTCCAGGCCATACAATCAGCGCTGGAGTGACAAGCGTTCAATGGGAAGCCAGAGACTCAATCGAGCTTCAGGGAAGGAGGGGGGGGTATCTGAGGACTCCAGCTACCACAGTTCCACAAGCAGTTTCTGAAAAGTATGTTGCATTCTTGGCTGAGCTCCCAATGTCTGTAGTTCAAAACACACATGTCTGGCGATGGGTTAGGAACAGCTTCTCAGTTTCTGTTCCCCTCCCCACCACGTGAAAAGAAAAGGGAAAAAATCATCTTAATTGACTCTTTCAATGTCACCTATTGTACTGAGGCTGCTGGTAGAGACGCGTATGGCGCACAGTGAAGAGCAAGTATCCTGCTCCTCTCCCCTCCCCGGTGGTAGATGGTACAATATGACTGATATCCGTCTTCGCCATGCAGCCCGTGAGTGCTCCCTGCATGCCCGCAGGTGAGGGCTGGCCGAGGGCGCCTGGTAGATTGGTGAATGACTCCCAGTTACTCCAGTTGATGTCTAAACGGCTGGTAACCCGTCTTCATCATAGCAACTGGGGCTGAAACTTCATCAGCCCCCTCCTTTCCGTGTAAAGAAAAGATTTGTAGTGCCTGGACTGTCATATCCCTGGAGGTGCCTCCAAGTCTCATGTTTCTTTTTTCTCTCTGGCATTCATTTTAACTTCATGACCCAATGGGCGGGGGGGACACTGCACGGGTAGCCCAGCAAGTTGGGGGAGGAGGAAAACAACGGTGCGGTTGTGAAAGGGGCACCCCCTGTGAATACTGACCACACGGAGCAGCGTGCTCTCTGAACCATGCTGTCTTCTATACCTGCCTCTTATTCTTAGGTCAGGACTGACTCTATTTTTAGAAACCATAAGGGAGGGATTGACTCAGTCCCCAAGTGAGTCAATCCCAATTGCTTAAAAAATTTTCAGCCAGGGGACTCTATGATAGCAGCACATACAGAGAGGGAGCAGATAACCGTGCATCTATTGCCCAGTTACTCCCGGCAGTTAGACGGTAACGATACAGATGGAAGCCGTATCTCTGCTATCATTGCAAAAGCAAGTGGAATGCTGCTGTGTAGGCGCGGGTATCGCCTCTCTGCTCTGCGGCATCCAGGAACAGATATCGGTGCCAGGAAAAAAAAAGCTGAACGGCTCCATGGTGCCGTGCTATGGCATACTGGCCAGGGCAATAGAGGGAAAAAACGGTGCAAAAGATGTCAGCTGATGTTTTTCCCGGAGGAAGGAATGACTGACGAATTTCACCCAGAACCCTGCGACAACTTAAGATTCCAAAATTCCTGAATCCAAGGCGAGGGGAACTGCGGAACTATGGGAAAGTACGGAAGAGCTACCCAACATCTGTCCAGAGCGGTCAGTGTTGCACTCTGGGACACCGCCCGGAGGCCAATAACGTCGATTTCCGTCCACACTAACCATAATCTGAATTGTTAATATCGAATTTAGGGCTACTCCTCTCGTCGTGGTGGAGTACAGAAATCGATTTAAAGAGCCCTTTATATCAATGTAAAGGGTGTTGTAGTGTGGACGGGTACAGCGTTAAATCAATTTAACGGCCATTAAATCGATTTAAATGCATAGTGTAGACCAAGCCTAAGTGGCTGTATAGATAGACCCTAAGCTGTCTGCTACAGGTGAAAGAACTAGACTGTCACACTGCCTAGTATGGGTCACAGCTGAGAATGCCAAATCCAGGACAGACTATAAGAAATAGGGCAGACACATCCCGAAGCTGGTGGTTAATTCTACCATTAGAGGTCACCAAGCCAGTAACAAAAGTGAGGTCCTGTATCACCACACTGGTTAACAAGAAGCCAAAACACCTTAGGCATTCCAGTACCTGGCTTACCACCAGAAAACTAGACTTTTGTGATAAACAATTATTAAAATCAGAAATCACACAGAATAGGTTCTTCCTATACCAAGGAGCTGGCCACTTACAACAGGTCAATATATGCTTTCAGGATCTCACCAAATACCACTCTGTAGCCAATCTTTTGTAAACTAACTAAAGTTTTATTTTAAAAAAAGAAAAGAAAAGAAGAATTATTAAATGGTTAAAGGAATTATATACATTACAATTGATTTCAGAGTCTGTAGGTCAGGAGAATAGTAGGAATGGTAAGTCTGCTAGCTTGCAATAAGTCTCTCAATCACTCAAAAGATTGGGGATCATTAGTCCTTTGTTCAAAGCTTCCTTGTTGTTAGAAATCACAGTCCAGAGAAGTGGAGCAGGACTGAAGACAATGATGTCACAGTCTCATTTTCTACTTTCAGCTGAAGTTACTGGCAAAAGTTACTGGAAAGTTACTGGCAAAAAGATGTAGTTTTAGATACCATATTTTTACATGCTTTGCTGAATCATAGGGCCACCATTGCCTATATGCTTTCTGAAATGTCTCCAGGAATGGCACACTGGATGACTTGAGTCTTTTCAATGACCCATCAACATGTGGATGGCCCAACAACACAGGGATGGCTAGTCGGGATGTAAATTTTCCTTGAACGAGAACAAAACATATTTGAAATACAAACAAAATATATTTGAGATACTAACACATTGCACATATTCATAACTTCAGATACATTGATGATACCTGGATAATCATATTTAAACAGGTATTTTATATTTTATTATCATACTTGACAGATTATAACTTTTCCATTGATACCTTTACATGACATACTTTGTACTAGATCTATTGCAACTTTGTAACAGTGGTGAATGATGTAGTGCAACTAATTCTTTTCCATTTTATACAGCACCACATAGACAGTTTCCTACTTTTCTGTACTGTCCACAAGAGAGAGGCTATGTTACAGCAGGTATTTCTGTAATAATTCACTGTGTGGAGAAGAAAGGCGATGTATTTTCTCTCTCTTCCCCAGATACTTAACACAATTTATATTCAACAAAAAGAAGGAAGGAACACAATCCAAAACAAGGAAGGAACAGGTTAAAGAATATTTAGGTAGGTTAGATATATTCATGTCTGCAGAGTCTGACATGGGTACTTAAGGAACTAGCCTGATGCTATCTCTGAACCATTAGTGATTATCTTTGAGGATTCATGAAAGATGGGTGCAAGCCCAGAAGACTAGAGAATGGAAATCACAGTACCTATCTTTACAAAGGGCAACAAAGAGGACCCAAGGAATTATAGACCTGTCAGCCTAACTTTGGTATCAGGAAAGACACTAAAACACAATATTAAACAATCAATTTGTAAGCACTTGGGAGACAATAGGGAATAAGTAATAGCCAACATGGATATGTCAAGACCAGATCATGCCAAACCAACCTAATTTCCTTCTTTGAAAGGTTACTGGTCTAGTGTATAGGGATGAAGCTGTAGATATGATATGTCTTGATTTTAGTAAAACTTTGACATAGTCCTACATGACATTTGCATAAGCACACTGGACAAATGTGGTCTGTAGGAAATTGCTATTATAAGGGCGCAAAACTGGTTGAAAGACTGTACTCAGAGTACAGTATCAATATCGAGCGCTCAAATAGGTAGCATGTATCTAGTAGGATTTAGCAGGGATCTGTCCTGCATCTGGTACTGTTCATTATTGTCATTAATGACTTGGTTAATGGAGTGGAGAGCATGCTCATAAAATTTAGAGATGATGCAAAGCTGGAAGGGGTAAAAGCACTTTGGAGAACAGGCTTAGAATCCAAAATGACCTTGATAATTTGGAAAAAATGGTCTAAAATCAAGAAGATGAAATTCACTAAAGACAAAAGTTCAGAGTACTGCACTTAAAATGAAAACATACAAATGCACAACTGAAAAATGGGGAATAACTAGCTAGGAAATAGAATTGCAGAAAAGGATCTGGGGTTTATAGTAGATCACAAATTAAATATGAGTCAACTCTGACGCAGTTGTGAAAAAGGATATATCTATATCTATATCTATCTATATCTATAGATATATATCATTCAGTGATGTATTAACAGAAGTGCCGTATATAAAACACTGGATGTTATTGTCCCACTCTACTCTGGATACTATGTCTAGTTCTGGGTGTCGCATTTCAAGATATAGGTAGACAAATTGGAAAGAGTCCAGACAAGAGCAACAAACATGATAAAATATGTTTAAAATCTGACCTATGAGGAAAGCTTAAAAACTGGATGTGGTTACTGTTGAGAAAAGTAGACTGAGTGTGCATCTGATAACAGTCATCAAATATGTTAAGGGCCATTACAAAGAGAATGCTGACCGATAATTTTTCATTTCCTCCTGAAGTTAGGACAAGAAGGAATCAGCTTAATCTGCAACGGAGATTTAGATTAGATATTAGAAAAAAAAACACAACTTGTTAACAATAAGGCTAATTAGGCACTGGAATAGACTTCAAAGGGAGGATGTGGAATCCCTATCATTGGAGCTTTTTAAGAACAGGTTAAACAAAATTCTCGTAAGAGGAGTGTCAAGGTATGAACCCCTACTCTGAACCTTAGTGTCCATAAGATGGGGTACCTGCATAAACCCCTCTAAGCTTAATTACTAGCTTAGAAATGGTAGAGCTGCCATCACCCAAAAATATAGCGTCTTGGGGCACTTTCTGGCCCCCAAACCCTTCCCTGGGGACCCCAAGACCCAAACCCCTTGGATCTCAAAACAAGGGAAATAAACCATTCCCCTCCTTTCTTCCTCCCAGATTCTCCCCTCCCTGGGTAACACTGGGAGACCCCTGTAATTCAACTCCTTAAATCTTAAAACAGAGAGGAAATTCACCTTCCCCCCTCGTCTCTCCCCCTCCCAGACTCTCCCTGAGAGAGAGACAGTAATCTTAACAAAGAGAGAAATCAGGCTTTTCCTTTCTCCCACAAATTCCCTGGTGAGTGCAAACTCCCTCCCCTTGGGTCTCAGACAAGAATAAAAAAACAATCAGGTTCTTAAAAAGGAAAACTTTTAATAAAAGAAAGAAAAAAGTAAAAATTGTCTCTGTAAAATGTTACGGGGTCTTTCAGCTATAGAACTAGAAGAGAATCCTCCCCCCAGCACAAAATACAAGTTGCAGCAACAGAGATACAATCCTTCCAGCAAAGTACACATTTGCAAAATAAGAAACAATTAAAGACTAAACCCTTTCTAACTGATACTTACTAAATTGAACAGAAGAGGCTGTTTATGAAACTTGGAATATCTGCTTAACAGTCTGTCCCTCTCAGAACCCAGAGAGAACAAATAAAAACCCACAAAGCACAAACAAGAGGCTTCCTTCACTGAGATTTGACAGTATTTTTCTCCTGATTGGTCCTCTGGTCAGTGTTCCAGGTTTACTGAGCAGTTAAGCCTTTACAAGGTAAAAGAGACATTAACCCTTAACCATCTGTTGTAGACAAGGTGGCATAGCTATATTCGTCATGCCAGTGCAGGAACTAGACTATATGAGTTCTTGAGTTTCCTCCAGCCCTTCGTTTCTATGATAATGCAATATATAATATATTCCTGTACGGGGCAAGACTCACCGCTGCGGTGCCTCCGTCAGTCATTATTTTACCATTCTGGGAATTAGCTCTTTTGACCCAGAGTGCCCTCGCTGGCTGGTGCCTCACTGCCACTGGCCCCATGTCCCTCCCGGACTGTGCCCTGTTCTCCGGGTGCTGGCCCTGGCAGTACACCTGCTGTCTGGGTCTCCCCACCTAAGGGAACTCCCACCCACTATCCCACTCGCCATATTATGGTTACTGCCAGTCACTGTCTAGCTCCCGCTCACTGGGGCAGACTGGCAGTGTACATGCCATTCATCATAGGCAAGGGTTTTGGACCTGCTGCCTCTGCTGCCCTTGGCTGCCCTCTGCAACGCCCAGTACCTTCTTTGGCCTTCAGCAAGGCCTGCAGCCTGGGGGTTTCTAGGCCAGAGCTCCTCCAGGTCCTCAGGCCTCTCCCAGCCCTGCCCCACAGTACCTTTTTCTGGCCTTTAACAAGGCCTGCAGCCTGGGGTTTCTAGGCCAGAGCTACGCAGCTCCTCTGGCCTTCCCACTGCCCTCTCCAGTCTTGGTACCCTCCCAACTTCCAGGTAGCCAGGCTGTCCCCTCTCTATCGCAAGAGAGATAATGTGACGGTGCTGCCTGTGGGAGCCAACTGAGTCACTCAACAGGGTGAACTGCAAACAAAACAGGGCAGACAAATCCAAATGTGGTGGTTATTCCACTACTTAGATTACCAAGCCGGCAACAAACAGCTTCTATAGTACTCACTGGTTACTTAGAAGTAAAACAATGCAGTTCCCTTTAGTGCCCGCCTCAGGCGTCCGTCCAGACACACCTGTCAAACATACAGGAAGATCTGGATGACCTGTAAACTGGAGTAATAGTAATAGGATGAAATTTAACAGTGAAAAGTGCAAGGTCATGCATTTAGGGATTAATAATTAGAATTTTAGTTATAAATTGGGGAGACAATCAGTTGGAAGCAACAGAGGAGGAGAAGGACCTGGAGTATTGGTTGATTCACAGGATGACTATGAGCTGCCAATGTGAAATGGCCGTTAAAAAAGCTAATGCAGTTTTAGGATGCATCAGGCAGGTATTTCCAGCAAAGATAAGGAGGGTTAGTACCATTAATAAGGCACTAGTGAGACCTCATTTGGAATACGTGTGCCAGTTCTGGTCTCCCATGTTTAAGAAGGATGAATCAAACTGGAACAGCGTTCAGGCGGGCTACTAGGATATCCGAGGAATGGAAACCTGTCTTATGAAAGGAGACCAAAAGAGCTTGGCTTGTTTAAGCCTAACCAAGGAAGGTTAGGGCGATATGGCTTGCTCTTTAAATATATCAAGGGATTAATATAGGGAGGAAAGGAATTATTTAAGCTTAGTACCAATGTAGACACAAGAACAAATGGGTATAAACTGGACACTAGGAATTTAGACTTGAAATTAGACGAAGGTTTCTAAACATTAGAGGGAGTGAGTTCTGGAACAGCCTTCGAAGGGGAGTAGTGGGGGCAAAAGACATATTGGCTTTAAGACAACTTGATAAGTTTATGGAAGGGATGTATGATGGGATAGCTTAATTTGAAACTGATCTTTGATTATCAGCAAGTAAGGATCCCGGTGGTCTGTGATGGGATGTTAGATGGGATGGGATCTGAGTTACTGCAGAGAATTCTTCCTGAGTGCTGGCTGTGAGTCTTGCCCACATGCTCAGGGTTTACTGATCGCCAATACTTGAAGGGTCGGAAGAGGAATTCTCCGGGCAAGATGTGGCAGAGGCCCTGGAGGTTTTTCGCCTCCTCTGCAGCGGTGGGACATGGGTCACTTGCTGGTGGATTCTTCTGTGCCTGAGGTCTTCAAAACCAAAATTTGAAGACTACAATAACTCAGACAGTAGTTTAGGAGTTGTATAAGTGGATGGGTAAGTGTTCTGTGGCCGTATTGGGCAGGAGGTCAGACTACATAGAGTAATATTGGCCCCTCTGACCTAAAGTCTAGAGTCTATGAGTCTATATGATGATGATTCTGAAAATCTTATCTCATCATATAAAAGAAAAGGTTTTTCCAATCCCAAAGGATCAGCCACACACCCAGGTCCAATTATAACTTAGATCTTACCCAAAATACACAGTACAGCCAATTCTTACTAACTAAGCTAAAATTTATTTTAAAAAGAAAAGAGAGAGAGTTGGTTAAAAGCTCAATATACAGACAGACTTGAATTCAAGTCTTGAGGTTCAGATGCACAGCAGAGGTGAGTTTGTAGTTGCCAAAAGTCCTTTTAGAAATAGTCCATAGGTTACAGTCCAATTTCCATATTCAGGGTGGCTCCAGTCAATGACTGGGGATCTCAATCCTTGTGTCTTAAGGTTTCACCCTCTTGAAACCCAAAGCAGATCTAAGATGAAGAAGAATTGTGTCCCAGGCTTCTTATACATTTCTAGCTGCCTTTCAGCCTGAGAAAACAATAGGCTTAACTCCTTCTTCCAAACATCCTGGCAATTAGCACAGAGTAATTTTTTCATTAAACAGTTCAGATACAGGTTACCACAACCTTCAAAGAGACACATAGACAATAATACTATTTCACTCAAGTATCATCTTAAATGCTAATATTCCTTTTTTGATCTTTGAATTAAAACTATAGCAATAGACAAGACTTGTTTGCTGGTATCCCAAGACCTGAGGAAACATCTACCCTTCTACCTCTAACAATACAGACTTGCATTTCAAAGCTCTATTATTTTACATATCTTCCTAACCAGTTCTTAAGGTTCACCCATGGGTCAGGTCAGTCGGTGAGGTGAGTTAATTAACTCTTTCTGGCCCTGTCACCTTTCAATGAGATATTATATTATACTCATAATATCACAAGAGACACCCTGTTCCTGGCCCACTGCCTTCTTATAAGGGCCAGGTGGGCCCTAACTGGGGCATGGCCCCAGCTGAGGCTACTTCCCTAATCAGCCTTTCCCCAGCTATAGCCCTCTCCAGGGCTGTTTTTAACTTCTCCAAGCAGAAGCGGGGTAGCCACCCTACTACAGTGCCTAAAAGGGTAGAATTAAGATTGGTATAAGAACCTTCTTAGTTCTGAATTCCCCAAATCCTGCATGATCAAAATCTCAACCTGAAAAAAAAAAGCCAAATTGTTACAAGTGCAATGGAAAGTAATCTATGCAATATTGCACATGCTTTAGTTTGTTAGCCAAAGCTGGCAATTTCATGCACAAAATCAAGTAACTGGGTATTAAGATTTTTAAATCACATGAGCAAGGAGGCATCTGTGTGCATAAATGAGTGTGAACATATGTTTGTTTGTTTTTAAAATGTGACCACAACATTATACACATTTTCTTCATTAAATAATATTTTAATGAAATACAAATAGACTATACAGTTATTTAAATATTTTGGTTGATAGGTAGATTGTATTAGAGGTATGTTTATGAAGACAAGACTTAAACGCACTGAAACATCTTTCTGGTCCTGGAAGGAAACGTAGACATGCTGGAAACATGAATAGAAGACTAAACAGAATGAGAATTAAATGGTAACTGTATTACAAGGGGAAAAATAATATTGATATAATTGATCAAACTAAATCTTTATCTTTCAGATTTAACAATATTCTGTGGTTCTATTCAAATATCAATTTGACTTTCAAACACATGTGAGATCAGAACTCGTCTATACTCATCAGTACAGTTAACTTGAAAAAAAAACTGGCCATAACAGCTTTGACAAAAAGAAGAAGAATTGACAATATAAGCTGTTTTTAGATTATTAAGGCCCATTCATTGGCCTTTGACTCAAGTTATTAGTGTAGATTTTATGACTAGTTATTTCACCATCTTCTGCTGTGTAGAAACAGACTTTTTCCTGTTTTTATTTTTGAGTTTTAGGGTGCCCTGTGCTGTCAGTCAGAAACACAGTTAATGTATTTGTTATTTGGTGTATGTATTTGTTCCCAAGAAGGAACAGACTTAAAACAAAAAAGATCCGATCCTAGACTTTCATTTGGTTTTAATCTGTAATCAGAACATCAGTCACTGCTTCCCTAATTTTTTCTAGGTTAAGATGTTTAAGCCTTTGATAAATCCCCAAGATTAATAAGTGCAAGAAAGAACATAAAATATTTCATTGCACTTTCTGAAGCTAGTCTTTTGCAACTCTTTAAGAATGTTACGGGTCCTTTGTCTCTGCAAAGCAGATACTATTATATATATCTGTTACCAACAGAGCTGACAAACAGTTCTCCATAAAACTCTGACACATCTTGTATTTTCTGACAGTGTAATTATTAATGTTGGAAAATATATTATTTGAAAAAGTAACTGTATATCAAATGAATTATTTGGGTGACCAATTTGAGAAGCTTTATATTTTCCTTTATTGTTTGTAAGTTTCATACAAATAATGTGTTACACTACAGGCCTTAAGATGAAAGTCAGCTGTAAGCTGATGGAAATAAATATGCACTAAAAAAAAGTTAATAGTTTTCCTTAAATACTGAGTATAATCAGAATGCTATATGCAGTGGCCTAAATTTTATTATAGTAGGGTTGATCCTGCAGGAAAATAAGTCAATGAGAGTTTTGCCATTGATTTCAATGGGATGAGGTTCAGACCCAGAGTTTCATTTTAAATATTTTTGAGACCAAGTAACGTTTTATTTGGTTGGAAACATACATTAAGAAACAATATCAACTAACAGAATCAGTATCAAATAGATGTATTCATATTCATGATGATGTTGATTATTTCAAATTCTTTAATTTGGGAACGATTATTCAGCTGAATAATATCTCGGGATGATTTGATTGATGGACAAGAGTAGTTGTGATTTAGAAGATTCCCCAGTTTAACAGTTATCCTGGGAAGTAGTAATATCGTCATCTGTTTTAATTTATCCTTTTATCAGCTGCTCCACCTGTATGTGAGGTGAATGGCTTTTAATGACAATTTGTTAGATTTCTTTTATAATAGAAAATTTGCTTTTTGACTGTATCCAAACTTCAACAGATCATTTTGACGGAACACAGAGGATATAGTTAATGAATTCAAATGAATTGTTTAATCAAGGCACAGCTAAAAATAAAATGGCACAATAACAGAAAATGTAGCCATTAATTTAAATGAACCATGTAAATTATAACTTGTCGGGGCTCTTCCTGTGTGTTTATACAGCACTTAGAACAATGGGGCCCTCCTCTCACCTGGGGCATCTAAATGCTGGTGTATAATAACTCAATTGAAAAACTTGCTAGTGAAGTCTGGGTATTATGCTGTATTTATAGCAGAGTGTAAGGAGAATAGAAGCTGAAAAAAGTATAGTGCATGATGCTTTGAAATATTGAGCAGCTTTTCTCTATTTTTATATTTTTGCCATGATATGGGTGATGCTATCAAAACAACCTGGAGAAAATACACCATAACTTAAATAATGGTTCCTAACATATGCCTTGTTAGCATGTCTTTGGTTATAGCCATTACTAACTTGAATTCGAACCTTAGTCCTCTCAACAAGATTTAAAATGTGTCTTTCTTTTATTTCAGGCATTTTGTTAATTAATTATTATTGGACAGAATCTTACCTAGTATATCTTGTAAGAAGATAGAAAGTCTTTGGATTGCATTGTTTATATTTTGCGTTAATTAGTTAAAGATGTAACATTCACTACTGGATTGTAGGGCATCTGCGACAGCGGCTGTCCTAAAATGTAAGATCTCTTTCTATTTTATCCTACCTTATTTACCTGCTGTCTAATGCTCACTCAAATTAGTGAAGCTGGGAATGCCCTTGTGATAAGAAAACATGTCTAGCATGCCTAAACATCTTATTTCCTAAAGAGATATCTGTTATTTTATTGAGACCAGCTTGTTTTCACACAGAAATAATATTGGAGACTTTTTCCTATATTACTTTCTCCCTTTCATCCCAAGTCAGAAGTACTGTCCTTTATAATTATATTAAAAAGGGATCATTCACTATATGGATAAGAATATTTTATACAATTACACTAATTATTTGTACTAACACAACAAGCGTTATTGATCATTACGTTTCACTGCCTAAACTGATTAACAGCTATCAGGAAGAAATCTCATATGTTCCATGATAAATCATTGGTCAAATCAATATAGGTTAATTACGAAAGATTTGAAACATTTTTGATTCATCTGGCATTGACTACTGAAGTCAGAGGAATAAAGAGACCCTTGGTTTAGTCTGATATAGCAATACATTTAGACCTGATCCTGTAAGCACTTAGTACTGAGTGAATTGCTAGCTATCAAGAACATTCCCAACTGGCAATGGGACTACTCCTGGTAGTTTTCATGACAAGTAGCAATTCGTAACATGGTAGTAACTTGACTTATGGTAGAAATTGTTTGCAGTCAGGCATTCTGTTTCTATTGTATTTAATTGTACATATGAATGACACCCAACTAGTTTATGACAGTAGTACCAACACTCAGTCCATAGCCTGGATAAAAAAAATTGAATACTTTTTTAAAAAGATTAACTAACTCTAAGAGCCTGTTTCATGAAATTGAAGGGAAGTGAGCTACTAAACTTTTTCAGCTTGAATTGGTATTTATCTGAAAAGATGCTGTCATAAACAGATACTTAATGGTTAATGCCTCTTTTACCTGTAAAGGGTTAAAAAGTTCACCTAGCCTAACTGACACCTGACCAGAGGAACCAATGGGGGAACAAGATGTTTCAAAAGGAAGGAGGGAAGTTTTCATTTGTTTAGAGTCTCAGTTTCAGCTGGAGTGAAAAAGATCAAGGGACCAGCCTCTTATCAGAGTAGTAAGTTTTAGAAAGGGATAAATAGGTTTATGTTTATTTTCTTTGTAACTTGTCTTCAGGGTACATTAAGGAATTATCAAAACTAGGTATTTGGGTATTTTTTTTGTGTAACTAAATTTGTGCCCAAGGGATATCCTCTGTGTTTTGAATCTGTTGTCGTGAGAGTAGCTGGTATGCTAATCTCTCCCAGAGGGTTTCTTATACTTTTCTTTCTTTAATTAAAGCCTTTTCCTTAATACCTGATTGATTTTTTCCTTGTTTTTAAATCCAAGGGGGTGGATCTGTCACCAAGAATTGGTGGAAAAGGAGGGGGATGGTTAATTTCTCCTTGTTTTAGATCGAAGGGATTTGGATCTGTGTTCACCAGGGAATTGGTGAGTCCCTCAAAGATACCCAGGGAAAAAGGTAGTACTTGGGGGTGGTGGCAGTGATACCAGATCTAAGCTAGCAATTAAGCTTAGAAGTGTCCATGCAGGTCCCCACATCTGTACCTTACAGTTCAGAGTGGGGAAGGAATCTTGACAGATGCAATTCATTAAAAATCACAATTAGATAAATGGTGTTTTATGATGAATGTGAAAGCCATTTAAATGATCAGTGAATGTGTCTATATATTCCTTTTTTACATACAATTCTATGATGCAGTGGCAGACCTTGTGCACCCTGAAGCTTTTTATAGTAATAAGGACGAAAATCTCTTGATAGTTCAGAACAGAATATTTGCACCTCAACTGCATTTTTTTTATATCTGGTAGCAAATCAGTTGATAAGTGCTGTAGATGGAGGCAACTGAGAGATAACAATTTTACAAAATACATATTTTACATTCATCAGATTGAGATTCACCAACAAAATTATAGCTGTTGCCTCATAAACACCTGCTCCACTTTCAAAGTATCTTCTTAATTTTCCCAAAGTGAGCTATCAACTTTGCTGTTAAAATGCATGAAAACAACTATAAGAAGCAAATTATGTGAATGAATTGTTAGAGGGCTTTCCCTTCACCAGCTCCCCAATGCTTCTCACACAGACAGAGAGCAGAACACCAGAAGTCTGAAGTGCAGACAATGCAATGTTTATTGGGGTTAGTTCCAAGCAAATATTCATAGCTCTACATGCCATCAGAGTCTGTTTCCCAGTGATCCATTTCCAGCTCTGACACCGCACAGCATTTTCCCCATGTCTCCCTTCCCAGTGATCCCTTCCCAGCTCTAACGCTGCAGAACCTTGGCTGTGTCCCTATTCCCTCTTTCCTGTTCCCTATTCCCACTTCCCACCTCCTCCTCCTTAGCAGGCCCAAATATACCTTCAGTGCACACCGCTAGTCACACCCCTTATCACTTATGGTCATGTTTCATTTTAGAGGGTTGTGAGTTGAGGTTGTCATCCCACCACTTTGGTATCCCATGAGAGGGGTAAGGAGTGAGGTTGTGTTCTAGCCAAGGCCAGGCTTTTCTTTGGCTTTTAGTGTGTCTCATGCCTCCCTACCATCTCCTCTTGCCCCTGCTAACTGGTTGCTTGACCTTGGCTTGAGAAAGAAGCCAGGCAAGCTTTCAGTGTACACTCATAAATTATACTCCCACCATGCTCTGTAACACTTTAGTTCCATCTCTTATTTCTTTTCTCCTCATCTGCCTGTGGGCAGATGTAACACAGTATCTTTGTCCTTTGTTTACACATATTAGTAAAAGATATGAAAGTATCAAAAAGTCAACCCTAAAATTCTATCTCAGGCTGACAAACAGGGTTATATGCTAACATGGATGACCAGCACTTTTCAAGTTTAAACTTCTCCATTGCTTTTGCCATCAAAATATCAAAGGACAAAGTCCTTGACAATATTAAAAAAAATATTTAAAAAATGCAACAAAAAAAAAATTGACCAGTTGGGATTTAAACTAAACAGACTATAACGGTGATTGTTTTTAGCAGAGGATCTGTAAGAAGATCTATATGGTAAATTTCATCCAGGAAAAAACTAACAAACAAGCAACCTTAGATGGATGAGTCAGAAGCCCTTGAAAATGAGATTTCTAATGGAATCAACAAATTGGCTTTGACCATAGTGTCATGAGTGTGACATTACAAGAAGAGTATTGATGCACCTATATTTGCCTTTTGCAAACGTAGTAAAACTAACTGGGCGCAGGGAGAGTGCTAAGGTATACAATCCATATCTATATGTTTTCAAATAAAATATAACAATATTCAAATAATATAATTTTTAGATGTTCAGTATTTTCATCAGAATGGCAGAAGAGGTGGGACTTGACTTTACTTATGAGGAAAGCCACAATCTCGTAACTGGAGCTGTGTACACTGACCTCTTCATCTGCACAGAGCTGAAGCCAGTAAAGCTGTGTGAGGACACTAGTGTTCTTGCACATACAGCCAGTTGCAGGACAGGCACTTCACTGACCATTAGATACCTAGCACAAGCAACAAAGTATTTTTGTTTTCAGAATTGGATCCCAAATTTATTAAACAATTTACATTTAAGGGATTTATGCTAACTGCTCTTTCTGAGAATTGCATGGAATAATCTTGCTCTTGTGGTTAGCAATTGGTGATGTGGGACTCAGGATATCCGAATTCAATTCCTGGACCTGCCATTGAATTCCTATACAACCTTGGTCACTTCACTTAATTTCTGTATATTTGAGTACCCAATATGTAATACAAGGATAATGATTGGAAGATGTCTGAATGATACAGTGATGGGAACTATACAAATACTACAAGTGAGTAGAAAAAAAATGTTTTTTTATCCGAGGAACATTTTGAGATTTTAAAGTTTTTTCACTCCAGATTTGGGACAAAAAGTTGAAAGCCTAAATATTTTCATAAATTAACAATCTGAAAAAAACAAACAGTTCAGCTCAATCAAAATTTGTCAATTTGCTTTGACTTTGTTAATAACTCTGATTACTTAAATTTCTAAGAAAAAGTTGATGGAAAGTTTTATTTGGAAAATGTCAGCACTGGACATTTCAACAATTTTAAAACTTTTTTTCCACATTTTTTTGAAATGAGAAATTTGTTGAAACTGACTCTTTCCTGCAGATAGTTTCAGTTATGACAAATCAGCAATTTCTGATGGAAAAACATTTTGTCAGAAAAAATCTCAACCATCTCTAACTAAATATCTTTATAGAGATTGTGCAAATATTGGTTCTAATTCCATGCTTGGATATTGTAGAAAATAGCAGCCATAGGTAGCCTTTTTGTGGACCTCTGATCTGTAGCCACCCATCCCTGGAAGTTAATAGCAGGATATGTGCTCTAAATTCTACTATTGGCATAATGGACCTTACAGCGGGGCAGAGCTCTACTTCTCACCACCTTCTGTCCCTTGCCCTGTTCCTAGAACAGTCTTGCCCTTCTCTTACCTAGGGAATGGAGCTGCCTCAGCTATATATCTACCAGATCTTTCCAACACTTTGTAGACTAGAGAATCAACTTATTGTGTATACTTCAATCACAATTTGACCTAGTGTCAGAACATCTTGATTGGGATTTAAAAATGTCCAATCTAAATGTTTTTCTTCCAGAAAAGGAACACATTTATATCTTCTCTGTTAATCACAATTTAAGCTAATGCTCTAGGGAAAAGAAAGTTGTGAAGAATGATTGCTTGGTTTAATGGAAGGGAACAAATTGTATCTATTGAATTGGTGTAGTAGTGCACAGCAGGGCCCCCTTTGACTCCTGCCCTTGCTAGGTCCACAAAGTCACTCTGAGACCCTGAGGTTAGTGACCATTGGTGCAGTTTATCCACAAGCTTGTTCCCACCACTATTTCACCATATGTAGTTAGCTCTTCACCATCTGCAGGCAGGCGGGCCAGAGGGAAGAGCTACCTCCCTGCTTCCACTCCCTGCCTTTTCCCTTTTCTTATGCTCCTCTTGGCTTCCTTTATACAGCCCTGGTCTAATTAGGCAGCAACTGCCTCTGCTTCCCCAATTAGGGTCAGGTAACCTCCAGACAGCTCTCATTTATTCCCCTAAATGGGAGCTAGCGTGACAGAAGGCTGAATCAACCACTCTTTGCCCAGCATCCTATCACAACTGGATACACCAAAATCAATTCTGGTTAACTAGAGACATTTTAATAAAGGGGACATTTTTTCTGTCACTGAGTTGGCCCCGTTAATAGCATTCAGCTATCTTTATAAGACAGAGTTATTAGTTTTCCCCATTTTCTTACATGCACTTTGCACAGTCAAGATATTTCCCCAACTGAGAGATACCTTGCATGCTAGTGATGCTGTTATCTTTCAGCTACAGCACTGGTATCTTTCATTGAACCTTCCTGTGAATAAAAATTTAAAAAAATATATATTTTGGGTTTGTCAAAAAGTTTTGTTCCTAATTTAACTTTTAAAATGTTATATTTTATAATATGAGATTTTAAAAAACGATAAAATACAAGGTAATTTCAAAATGAAAAATGGAAATATTCTTTCCTTCTGAAAAAAAGCAGAATGTTTTGACTTTTTCTTTCCCTTTCTTTTCTTCCTAAACAAATTTTCATTAAAGTTGATATGTTTCCCTGAAATATTTTACTTTTGACTAATCAACATTTTTTGATGGAAAATTGTTCTAATGGAAAATTTCCAAACATCGTTACTATAAACCACTAATGTCAGTGGTCATTGGCTCATGTCTCAAAATACTTAATTATTTCAGAGATGTTTTATGTGCTTAAATTAAATTAAAGTGTGTACAGAATTTTGAAATATCTTTACAGGTACTATAAAAATACAATATATGCTTATTTTACTATTATTTCATAATTCTTTATTGTAATATTCCAATAACAAAATAAAATGCTTTCCTTTTGTGATGTTTGTCTCAAAATAACCTATACTATCAATCCATGCACACTATTCCCATTAAAGGTAGGAAATCTTTTGAGAAAAAGCCAAACATGACAACAAAGATCCACAGCTGGATTGTTGCAATGTAGAAAAAACACAAATAGAAGGATTATCTTCCGAAGAACAGATATTATGGACAAAGAAACAAGCATTCCTAAACTATTGCTCAAACTTACATCCAGACCATTGTTACACTTGACAATAATAATGGGTGGCAGGCAGAAAGTATAACTGCTACTTTCACAAACTCTGAATGTTTGGCCTTTCAAATACTCATAGGGATATAGATTTAAAGTAATTCAGAAATATTTTCACTTGTTTTGAAACATTAACTTTTAGACCTTAAATCTCTCTCTTTCATTATATTTTTATTTTATTTATTTGAGAAGCTCTGGGAAAGATATGTTCATAATCACAACCTTCTGACAAAAAACTTAAGTAACATACCACAGCATATTAGCATTAGTATGTCAATATTATTTTATTAGTGATGTGAAGCATCATATTATTAACTGCTTTCATATTAGTGAATTTAATGGTGCCAAATATGATGAGTCACTATGGTATTCAAACCGTGATAACACTGCGATAATTTAAATCCATACCAAGGATTTATGGTTTATTGCTGACAAAGTCTAATTCTCCACTTAAGTTTGGCCCATAGAGTTTAGGGGTTTTTAGTGTAATGAGGAAAAAATGCTCAGGCAGGAGGAAAACTTTGTCCAGAATACTCTCCCACAGCCTTAACCAGGGCTTTCTTATACCATTGATAAGAATAAATATTCCCTAAGGACACACTAAACCTAGCACATAAAAGAGACTGAAACAACAGTAACAGCCTGATAGAACATTCACATGTTCAGGAAAGCATGGCTTATATTAGTCCCTACTGTTGCATCAATTCATAACACTTCTCTCAAGCTGCATCTGTCTAGGGGCAAGATGATGTAATATTTGTGCCTCTAGCCACTGGCTAGGGGTAAAGATGGTGTCATCATATCCCAGGGGAGTTCAGGAAGAATAACATGTACATCTAAGATGTAGCAGGGGTACCGTCCAGCAGGATGTATTGAACTTTGACTGTTCCATATCGCAGCATGGAGTGAGAGAAAAAGGTCCAGCCTTTTTGGATCAATGTGCCACAATGGGGATGCACCAATGGAGCACTTGGCAAGCATGAGTGGCCCTTATATGAATCTGCCTTTTTTATCCCTGCACATCCTCATCTCAAAATGGGGCCTCAATACTGTACAAAACATAAAAGAATGGAGCTCATTCTTTAACACTGATCAATCAATAATGTTCATTAAAGAATAATTAAAATATCCGGGTCACCACTATCATAAAAGTGATGTAAAAAGCGGTGTCAAAATCTTTCCCTCCTCTGCACCCTCAGAACCCCTGACCAAGCAGAACCAGCTCAGATTTTCTGAAGAATGGATGGTAAAATCCAGGGAATCCATGAAATATAACATCACTTGATACAGAGATGAGGTGGAATTCACTTATAAGGAATATAAAGTGCATAGGGGATGAAGGATGACAGAGTTCTATCCTGGAATTCAGTAGATCTAGGTTCAATTCTCTGTTCTACCTCAGGCTTCTTGGGTGATCTTGGGCAAGTCTCTCTGTGTTTCAGTATCCAGTCTGGTATCAAATATCAGAGGGGTAGCCATGTTAGTCTGGATCTGTAAAAGCAATTGCATCTGATGAAGTGGGTATTCACTCACGAAAGCTCATGCTCCAAAACGTCTGTTAGTCTATAAGGTGCCACAGGATTCTTTGCTGCTTTTACAGTATCCCATCTGTAAAGTTGTGACAATAGTCCTTCCTCATGCAGTGGTATGAGGATAAATACAAACATATTTAGGTGCTCAGATACTATGGTGATGGGGAACTGGACACAGATGTGACTAGTTCTACCCAATTACCAAGTGGAGCTCTCATATGTACAAAAATACTCTATGCTGCCCAACGTCACCACACAGGATCTCTCCAAATCAAATTTAGCAAGGATAGGGATGTTAACTGTGCTACTGGCAACCCCATATGCTGTGTAATCTGGAAAAGGATTTAGGCAAACCGTTTATGATAACAATGTGCAACACAAGCTATGTTCCTCAGTCTGCAATCTGGAGAGAAGGGTTGGCAGATCTGTGATTACATAGTCACATTAGTTATTCTTGTAAAAAGGAATGAAACTGCTGCAGGATATACTGCAACTAAAGAGCTGCAATAGTTCTTTTTCAGCAATTCTACAATCTTGGTTGTGGTGATGGAAAATTCTCTTTCTTCACCTCCTGTGAAGATACTAATCACACACCCCAGTTGCTTTAGCATTCTGTGTTATAGAATTTGGACCTATGTGAATAGCAAGATCTGTTAAACAATTGCATCTTTGCTTCCGTCAGGTATATTGTTATTTTTTACTCTGTAGTCCTAGTCAAAAAGAGGTAATTTCTGATGGGCACAGAGATCTCATTTAGGTCACTATCTTCCCTAGTTTAAATAAATCAACTCTTTCATAGCAAGAAAGAGGATTTCATGACATGACAAAATAATGTAAAAGATAACTTGTAGCTGAGCTCAAGGGGATAGAAGACAAGTTTACTTACTCCTGTCTAATAGAGGACATTGAACTTAAATCATTTGTCCCAGTCACATGTAAATCTCTGCCAGGGATTTTTGTGTATGCACCTTAGCCAAGTGGACCTTTTCCTTTTTTCTAGATCTATTTTTTTTTAGATCTAGCATCAGTGAAAAGATTAAATAGAATCCATGCTGCAAATTATCCTGAAAGACAGAAGCAGCTCATGGTATTGTAAACACAGTGACACATTTTCCTGTTATAAGCTTTTTATTTTGCTTATAAGCAAATCTAACTTTGTCTGTAACAAATTGATTATGATTCATTTTATTTGCCAAAATCTTGTCTGGTACTTACTTTGTTTCACATGGAGGGGAGAACAAGTGTTCGTTTATTTTCTTCTTGGTCTTTAAATGCATATGTATGGCTGCGTCCTTTTCTTTGAAAAAGCTAAGACATTATTGTATGTAAAAGCAATTTTAATGTTTTGGTTTAGCTGCCACTTTTCAGAAATTAGGCTTACCATATGTTAACAGAGCATTATATTTCTGATATTACATCAGTCAATCATACACCATCAGTCCCATGGGGTTTAGAATAATGAGGAAAACCTTTTTAGTGGGTAAGGTCCAAATTCCTATCCTGAACAAAACAGAGCTTTGTGTAGGCTGCTTTCTGGGTTCTAAAGTGCTGTCCTCACTCCACTCTGTGGCTGAAGCTACATGGATTAGAGTACTCTCTGCAGTACTCTTCTGTGCCAACCCTACATTGGAGGTTTATCCACTGGATCTGCCTAGTTATGACTTATGCTTTCCTATTCCATTCCAATCCCTGTTTTATGTCTGTGGACCTGTTCTGGGGACTACTACTGCTGTGTACTCTGTGATGCTCAGAGTTTGCCCAACTTTTCTGCAGCCTACCCCTCTGTGTCCAACTGAATTACATCAAGTCCACTTCTAAGTAAGAATGTGCTCTATTTCTGAGTATTAGGTACTGTTTTCATAATTCTTGCAGCATTGAGAATTAGAAAACATGGATTTTGTTCCTGGATCTGTCCCAGATATGTGGTGGGCCTTTCTTAAGTCAGTTAGGAGCAATATAATGAGAATTATCTTCTTTGGCAACCTCCTCTAACTCCACGCCCTTGCCTAATGATTTATTTTTCTCTTAAGGAAAAAAAGTGAAACAACACCTGTCACAGTGTTACTTACTATTGTCTCTGGAGAACAAATACTATCCAACTGTCATACTCTTGTAGAGAGACAAGGATCGGAGGGTGAAGTTGTATCTTTTATTGGACCAGCTTCTGTTGGTGAAACATATAAACTTCTGAGCTTTCACAGAGCTCTTCCTCATGTCTAGGAAAAAGAGCTTTGTGTAAGCTCGGAAGCTTGTCTCTTTCATCAGCAAACGTTGGTCCAATAAAAAGATATTACCTCACCAACCTTGTCTCTCTAATATTCTCGGACCAAAATGGCTACAACACTGCAAATATACTCTTCTAGGTCAGTTTCATCATTAAAATGAAATACTGTGCATTATCCATGAGTTATTAGTAAAACATCTCACCATCCATTCAGTACAAATTTAGGCACAGATTTTGGCTTCCATTCTAGGCCTTTTAAAAGCACTGTAAAGAGACTGTAAAGCTTGATTAATCGACTCCCAGGGAATTATCTTGGTTAAGGGGGTTTCCCAAGTAGTAGATTATGTAGGAAATTATATTGGCCCTACACCATCCTCCTTCATGGACACCATGGAAGTGGCCAGATGTGTAATGGATGTGTGTGGCTGGAACACATTGTGCTTTAGCTATTCTGGAGTGGCCCACTATTTGAATCTCCAGTAAATCAGGGCAGCCTCTGAGGTGGCTGTAATTTACCATCCAAAGTTTTAGTGCCTCAGAGAAGCAGATAATAAACAAGGTCTTACTCTGTATTCAGTCCTGTGAAGAGCTGCCAAAGGGAATCACATTTGTATAACTCTGATATCATAGAAAATGTAATCATTTTAAAGTTTGCAGCTGCTAGAAGAATATTGCTCCCTTTAGTTAATTCATCATAACTTTGATTTAACATGTTTCACAGTAATTTAAGGCTTCATTTCATTGTTCTGCTATGTAATAATAGAGTTTATAATAACTTTTGTGTCCTTTGATTGTGAGTTATCACAGCCATAAATACCTTAACTCCAACCCACCCCAATCCTATTTCCGTCTTGATAAAATTGACATGTCTGCTCCTGCTAAAGTAATAGAATTTCCACTTTTACCAGCAGAATGAACTTTAGAAAGTGTTTAATCAGAGATTTTGTGCTCTGGAGCACCTTCAGAACTCAACTAATTTAGAAAGTTTATATTCTGAAGTCAAAATAGGAACTTAGTTATTAAAGGCAATTATCTGTACAGAAGAAAAAAAGCTTTAAAATCTGTTCCTTCCAAATCTCAAGTGGTTAATACATGACTCTGCATGAATCAGAGGGATTCATCTGATTCTCAAGCTGACCTCTTCCAGAATATTTAATTTCTCCACCTCAAACATACTATTTTTCTCTAATACAAAAGAGCACCAACCTGAACCCTATTGTGCCCCTTTTACAATTAGTCAGTCTTTTGTTATATTAATCTTTTAAAGTAAATGGAAGGATTAGTGTTTGAACACAATACAAAGTGAAGTCTGAATACAAAATAATTGTGGATGTTGTCTGTGTTTTAGTTTGTATTATATTGTGTTACTGATTAGTTTTTGACTTCATTTAATCTCTGATTTTCATTTGTATCCCAAGAGTCAAGAATTAAGAGAAGTATTCTGTTTATAGACTTAATGGAGATCAGGAATATATTGTAATTACATCTGAGAACAGCAGATAAGCTTGTACCCTTATCAAGTCTGATTATTTAAAGGAATTCTATGTTTAGTTCGATAACAATAATTCTGAAATGTACATTTCTAATGTAAAAGAAAACATGGGCCTATTCTGCTGTTATTTTTTCCGGAGTCACTCCTGAGACTCACTGATGTAACTGAGAGCAGAATCTGTCCCTCTCTTTTTATGGTATTTTATTATTTTTATCAAAATTGATCTGAATAAACTATATTAATAAATATTAAGACAAAATTGTATGTATGTACTAAATGTAGAGATATAGATTGTGTGTTTTAAACTTTCAATTAATTTTACAATAAACCATGAAATGTCATTACCTCCA
>NC_133773.1:48766516-48837742 GCF_003597395.2 Chelonoidis abingdonii
CTATGGATAGAAATTTCATGCTCTAATATAAATATAACATTAGGGATCTATTATCGACCACCTGACCAGGACAGTAATAATGATGATGAAATTTAAGGGAAATTAGAGAGGCTATCAAAATTAAGAACCCAATAATAGTGGGGGATTTCAATTATCCTCATATTGACTGGGAATATTTCACTTCAGGACGAAATGAAGAGATAAAATTTCTCGATACTTTAAATGACTGCTTCATGGAGCAGCTGGTAAGGGAAGTCATAAGGGGAGAGGCAACCCTAGATTTAATCCTGAGTGGAGTGCAGGAGCTGGTCCTAGAGGTAACTATAGCAGGGCCGCTTGCAAATAGTGACCCTATATATGTTATAATATAATAACATTTAACATCCTTGTGGTGGGAAGAACATCTCAACAGCCCAACACTGTGGCATTTAATTTTAAAAGGGGGAACTATACAAAAATGAGGGGGTAAGTTAAACAAAAGATAAAAGGTACCATGACTAAAGTGAAATCCCTGAAAGCTGCATGGGCACTTTTTAAAAACACCATAATAGAGGCCCAACTTTAATGTATACCACAAATTAAGAAACATAGTAAAAGAACTAAAAAAGAGCCACCGTGGCTTAACAACCATGTAAAAGAAGCAATGAGAGATAAAAAGACTTCCTTTAAAAAGTGGAAGTCAAATCCTAGTGAGGCAAATAGAAAGGAGCATAAACACTGCCAACTTAAGTACAAGAGTGTAATAAGAAAAGCCAAAGAGGAGTTTGATGAACAGCTAGCCAAAACTCCAAAGGTACTAACGAAATGTTTTTTAAGTATATCAGAAGCAGGAAATCTGCTAAACAACCAGTGGAGCCCCTTGATGAACGAAATACAAAAGGAGCGCTTAAAGACGATAAAGTCATTGTGGATGGATTCTTTGCTTCAGTCTTCACGGCTGAGGATGTTAGGGAGATTCCCAAACCTTAGCCATTGTTTGTAGGTGACAAATCTGAGGAACTGTCACAGATTGAAGTGTCACTAGAGGAGGCTTTGGAATTAATTGATAAAGTCAACATTAACATGTCACCAGGACCCGATGGCATTCACCCAGGAGTTCTGAAAGAACTCAAATGTGAAGTTGAGAACAATTAATTAAGGTTTGTAACCTGTCCTTTAAATCGGCTTCTGTACCCAATGACTGGAAGTTAGTTAATGTAACACCAATATTTAAAAAGGTCTCTAGAGGTGATCCCGGCAATTACAGACCAGTAAGTCTAACATCAGTACAGGGCAAATTAGTCGAAACTATAGTTAAGAATAAAATTGTCAGACACATAGAAAAACATAAACTGTTGAGAAATAGTCAACATTGTTTCTGTAAAAGGAAATCGTGTCTTACTAATCTATTAGAGTTCTTTGAAGGGGTCAACAAACATGTGGACAAGGGGGATCCAGTGGACATAGTGTACTTAGATTTCCAGAAAGCCTTTGACAAGGTCCCTCACCCAAAGGCTCTTACGATTAATAAGCCTATTCAGGGATAAAGGAAGTCCTTTCATGGATTGGAAACTAGTTAAAGACAGGCGAAAAAGGGTAGGAATTAATGAGAATTCTCAGAATAAGAGGGTAACTAGTGGTGTTCCCCAAGGCGTCTAATCCAAACCAATCCATTATTATTATATAATGATCTGGAGAAAGGGGTAACAGTAGAGTACGGCAAGTTGCAGATAGACTAACTTACTCAAGATAAGTTAAGACAAAAAGATTGTGAAGAACATCAAAGATCTCATAAAATAAGTTATGGGGCAACAAAATGGCATGAAATTTAAGTGGAGGATAAATGTAAAGTAATGCACATTGGGAAAATAACCTCAACTACATCAATAGATGGGCTACTTGCGTACAATGAGCCAAAAAAAGATCTGTGGCAGTCATGCGACTGCAGAGTCTCTGAAGATGTCCACCGCGTGTGCGACGCAGAGTCAAAAAAGCAAAACAGAATTTAGGAATATTAAACAGAGGATAAGAATAAGATTAGATATATTATTGCCTTATACTAATCCTGGTACGCGCCACATCTGAACTATATTACAGGATGTGGTCTGCTCACTCAAAAAACGATATCTAGCACTAAGAGAAGGTCAGAAAAGGGCCAACTAAAATGATTAAGCTTGGAGAGGGTCCATATGAGAAATTTAAAGAGGCTAGGTCTCTCCAGCTTGGAAAAGAGGAGACTAAGGGGAGATATGATAAAGGTATATAAAATCATGAATGACGTTGAGAAAGTGGATAAGGAAAAGTTATTTACTTATTCCCATAATACAAGAACTAGGGGTCACCAAATGAAATTAATAGGCATCAGGTTTAAAACAAATAAAAGGAAGTCCTTCTTCACGCAGCACACAGTCAACTTGTGGAACTCCTTATCTGAGGAGGTTGTGAAGACTAGGACTATAACAGTGTTTAAAAGAGAACTGGATAAATTCATGGTGGTGAAGTCCATAAATGGCTATTAGGCAGGATAGGTAAAGAATGGTGTCCCTAGCCTCTGTTTGTCAGAGGATGGAGATAGATGGCAGGAGAGATATCACTTGATCATTGCCTGTTAGGTTCACTCCCTCAGGGGCACCTGGCATTGGCAACTGTCGGTAGGCAGATACTGGGCTAGATGGACCTTTGGTCTGACCCAGTATGGCCATTCTTATGTTCTTATATTAATTTTGTTTGCTGTTAGTAATCATTTGGACATTCAAGTTTTTGTTCAATGAATGTTTCAGAAAACTTCAATGTGAGACTAGAATATTACCATATGAATATGCATGTTCATATTTCAGTTTGTATATTTGCACAACAACATATGTCTGCACTGAAAACTACAAATGTTACAATCATCCAATCAGTCGGGAGGTACAGTAGGCAGTATCTTAAATGACCAATCATACTGTTAGAATAGGAAATGACTTGAATACAACACACAGTGCATGAAAAATTCATATGTTGATGTTTGTTCATTAAAGTGTCAAACAATTGTGAATACCGAACCAATTAGTAAAAAGTGAATACTGTTTTCATCCAATTTGAAAACAAACAAACAAAATATGCATTCATTAAATATATTGTTTGCTGTGAATAGTTCAGCCGGTTATACTTCTAAGTAACAGATACCTGAAAGAGAAACAGGTATATACACTATAATCATGTGTAACTTACAGTTGTTGAAAAGAGTGAGTTCATCAATTTGTGTATTAAAGGGTTTCAACAAATAAAAGACTCCAAGCTACAACAACAACAACAACAGTAAAAAGATCACAAAATCATACGGTTAGAAGGGACTATAAGGGTCATTTAGTCTCATTTAGTCATTTAGCCAAGATGCAGAATTTGTCGTGTCTAAATCGTCCAAGATAGCTCATGATCCGAAACGTCTGTTAGTCTATAAGGTGCCACAGGATTCTCTGCTGCTTTTACAGATTCAGACTAACACGGCTACCCCTCTGATACTATACTGCTTTAGTACAACAGGAAATATGTACCCATCAAAAACGAGATCCTGAATACTGGAACACACACTATGAATGCTTAGTCTCATTTGTGTCACATTTCTAGAGAGAGAGAAAACAACATTCTGTATTCACTTGGTTAGCAATTGGTCTACTGCAAATTATATCCATTGAATTACTGAGAAAACTCTAATAGTTCTAACTACTCTATTTCCTCACAAGCCTCATTTTCTGAATGCCTGATTCCACAAAGCTATTGAAAGCCAAGAGGAGCCAGAAGAGAAATCTATCAACATTTATTTCAGAAAATATTTTGGGATCATATTTATTTATCTCTGCAGTGTTGCAATTGGAATTGCTACTAATACTAACACAACTAATGTATTTTATGTACTATTTAGCATTACAAACCAAATTATGTAAAATTATGTTAGATGTTCACTTACTAAAAGATAGTTTCAGATCCCTAATTACTTCCATTCTGTAGTGTATTATTAATCATTACTATTATTTCTAATGGGCTGATATTGAGCTCAGTATTGTAGGAAGAAATAATACAAAAAAACACTAGCCTGGAACAAAAAAAAATAAATAATAAATTGCTTACTTAATTGGATGTCACTAACAGCTACTTCAAATGGGCTCAAACAGTCAAAAGAACATGACCTCACACTGATCAAGACAGTACCTAGGGTTCTTGAATCGTATGCTTTTATTGCTGAATAGTCATCTAATTTGTTGGTTGCTGGACCAGAATTTCCTTACCACAGTCCATATGATACTCTATTCAATATACAGCTAAACTCCATAAAATCAGTTCTGGAAGTGAAACAGTCATTCTATTTTCCTCCAGGCTTGATGTAAAAAAAAAGCTCACTTGAATAAAAATCTATCCAGTGCATTCACCTAATCTGTGACCAAAGAGACTAATTTGGATATTCTGCTACTCTATTAAATTTTAAATCCCAAATGTTTCCAGAAGACATGCTGTCTGACTTGGTGATGAAGCTCAGAGAACTCATCATCTTTGGAGAATTCAGCATCACTGGGGGTGACATCACCAATATGATAGCCCAAAATCTAGGTGTCACATTGTGCAGTCTATATGGTTGTATAAAATTTAATAATACGTGAATATAATGTAACTAAGATATGCTTCATGCAAAAGGTCTCTTGTAAAGTATCATTACAAAGCTTATAATCTACTAAGTATAATCATTCTATTTGTGTATATGTACCACTCTTGTATCTAAATGTACCACTCTTGTATCTGAATCTAGAAATATGAAATATAAATCTGAGGGCCTATTGTAAAGTGTGGGCCATTAATGGTGGTTTGAAATCTTGATGACTCACATTAACTAGGACCTTTGTCTGCAAATGGCTGTGTTTTACCTGTAAGTCTTCCTGTATACGTGTGCTCGCAAGTGGGTAGTGAAGTCTTGCAGTGACATGTGATCATGTCAACTGAACTGGAATCCATCTTTAACCTGCTGTCTTTCCATTGAGAAGGAGTGGGTGGGAACTCATAGAGAGACAAAAGGATTCCTGCCTTATGCAAAAGATATATAAAGGTGTGGAAGAGAACAAAGAGAGGGAAAAGCCATCATGAAGAATCCCCTAGCTACCACCTGAGCTCGAACAAGAGCTGTACCAGGGGAAAGAACTGTGCCCAGGTCTGGCAGGTGTCCAGTCTGATGAAAAAACTTACTGAAGCATCTCTGAGGATGAGATTATCTGTATTCCGTTTGATTAGACATAAATTTGAGCATTTTATTTTATTTTGCTTGGTGACTTACTTTGTTCTGTCTGTTACTCCTTGGAACCACTTAAATCCCTTCTGTATTTAATGAAATCACTTATTACTTATTAATTAACTCAGAGAATGTATTAATACCTTGGGGAGCAAACAACTGTGCATCTCTCTCTATCGGTGTTATAGAGGGCGAACAATTAATGAGTTTATCCAGCATAAGCTTTATACAGGATAAAACGGATTTATTTGGGTTTAGACTCCATTGGGAGTTGGGCATCTGACTGCTAAAGACAAACACACTTCTGTGAGCTGTTTTCAGGAAAATCTGCAGTTTTGGGGCAGGTAATTCAGACCCTGGGTCTTTGCTGGAGCAGACGGGAGTGTCTGGCTCAGCAAGACAGGGTACTGGAGTCCTGAGTTGGCAGGGAAAACAAGAGCAGAGGTAGTCTTGGCACATCAGGTGGCAGCTCCCCGGGGAGGGTTCTGTGATCTAACTCGTCACACTAGGCAAATTCTCCACCTTAGGTTTCTCAAAAGACAAACTGAATCCACACATACAAATATACAGTCAGTCATTCCATAGATTGGACCTTTAGAGTGGGTGTGGATAAAAGACATGGTGGAATCATGCTTTTATTCGAGTCTGATCACTTTTTCTTCCAGATGGAAATAAAAACCTCAGTTAAACATGGCAAGGTGAGTAGAAAATCACCACCAGGGACTGCACCCTAAGAAGACTTAGAGCCTCCTAAATTCCAAATTGTATGATCAGAAACTAATTAACCAAGAGGTCAAGCAGAAGAAGATATGGTGAGTAATAGCAGCCACTCCCTGACTACAGCTAGAGATATTCTCACAGCAAAACACTCTGTCCTCTCCTGAAAGGTCACCCATAGCAAAAAGCAGAAAAGAGTGCAACACAGACAATAGGTTCTTGTATGTGCACCATTGGCTTCAGTGAGAATTTTGCCAGAGTAATCTTGAAAAATACTGGAGGATTTGATTGTTGTGGTAAAAACTACATTTTATTTTCTTTGCTAATGTGGCTTATGGACAATTTCTTCATTTTTCCAGTACCACTTATCTCTGCAATTAAGATTAGAAATAGCCCAGAAGAGCCTTTTTTGAGGACTTTTTTACAGGTCCTTTATGAAATACAACTTTACAGCTCGTCATTTCAAGAATTCATAGGACTTGGACAGAATACCCTGAGAAAGTCCATGATCTATTACAACACTTCAGAGCTGTACTGATTATATTTGTTTCATTCATTTTAGTATTACTAAAGATATTGTATCTACATGATGACTAACAGAATAGAATTGTCAATAGACAAAAGCCAGTTTACATGAAATATTGAGGAATTTGCATATAAATAGGTTTTTATGTTTAAATCTCCTGTGGGTGAATTTGATCCAATATCCCTGAGAAATCAGAGTTCTGAAATGTCTCATTTAACTGACTAAAGTTTGCCTGCTATAAAAAATAAACTGAATGGAACAGTCCTTGATTGACAAGTCATTCCTTTCTAGAGAGAGTTTACAAGACTAACAAATCACAATTCAATTATATGGTGCTGTGTAAGGTATTTTCAAAATGTTAATGGTAAAATACACTCATTTCTTGTGCCACTTTGTTTTATGACATTCATACTTATTGTGTTTTCCTTTTCTTTCATATAAACGTGTTTCCATATAAACTCCATGAGTGTTATTTTAACCAAGAAAGGCAAAACTGTAAGTTTTAAACAATGCTTGATTGTAAGTCTTCTTGCTTACGGTAGAACCTGTATCCCATATCTGCCATTATGCAAGCTAACTGTTTAAAAAATGAAATAAAAAAATATAACAGTTAGGCTATATTTACATCTCTCTGTGGCATTATTTTCTCCCCTATAATAAATGGATCTGCTAACTTTTCAATTATGAATTCGTATCTTTAGGGCTTTATAAACTGAACACACAAATTCACTCAGAGTGTTTTTTTAAAAAAACAAAACAAAAACACAGCTCATTCTGGGCTATGTATTTTATGAATACCCGAGTAAGGGCCAGTGCATAGTAACCCCATACAAGAAGGATCCCCAGAAAACACAATGCCTTCTGGAGACCCCCTGATTATACTGGAATGGTAATAATTAATAACAGGCCTATTCAGGGTGCAACTTATTTTCTCTGCCTCCCTGTTAGGGCTAGCCAATTCCACTGATAAGTTCGTAGAGAAAGAGAACCATAATTCCCCTTTCTTCCTGTTCCTTCATTCATTAGAATATCAGCAGTGCAGCCCTTGCAATTTCCCAATGAACTGGAACCATCTCTCTCAACAGATAAGGGGACATCACTCATATTAGTCTCAAAATTACCTACATTCTGAAATAATTTGGTGTCCTCTCAATTCATTATTGAAAATTATAGCAGACATAAAAAAAATAGAGAGTTTTCAAAATATTGGCTAAAGAGCTCTCTGAAAACAACTGACATTATTTTTAATAAGCCTTGGAATACTGGAAAACTGAAAAAAAAACTAGTGATGTGCCAATGTTTTAAAAATATAATGGGATAAACAGGGTAACTGTAAGCCAGTTAGCCTAATGCTGCTCTCAACAAAAACATGGAAAGACAGATAACCAGTAAAAAAATAAAGGATGACAGTATAATTAATATCAATCCATATAACTTTTTGGAATACGTCTTGTCAAATAAAACTGATATTTGATATATTTTGTTGAGATTACAAATATGTTTTATAAAGGTCAATATACATTGACTTCTGTAAGGCATTTGACTTAGTATGGTGCAGCATTCGAATTGAAAGATATGCACTATCCAAAATCTATGAGGCACATATTAGATGGAATTAAAAATTGGCTAATTAATGGCACTCAAAAATAATTATATATGGAGACTCATCATCCAATCAAGATTTTCTAGTGGAATTTTGCAAGGATATGTTCTTGGCCCAATGCTATTTAATATCTTTATCAATGATCTGGAAAAAAATATAAAGTCTTTTGCAGATGATACAAATCTTGAAGTGGTAAATAATGATAGGTCAGCTATAGAGGACGATCTGAATTGCTTGGTAAGGTGAGTTTATTTGAACAATATGTGTTGTAATTTAGACAAATGCAAGTTGTATTATCTAGAACCAAAGAATGTAAGAATAAATGACTCTGAAAAAGGCTTGGGGGTCATGGTGGATATCCAGATGAACATGAGCTCCCAGTGTGATGCTATAGCTAAAAGGAGTAATGTAATCCTTGGGTGTATAAGCAAAGTGATAGCAAGTAGGAGTAGGGAGGTGGTATTACCTCTGTATATGGCACTGTGTACATTTGTGGTATCCATACTTCAAAAAGGTGTTGGAAATTGGAAAGGCTTCAGAAATAAGCTGAGAGAATGATTCAAAGTCTGCCTTATAGCTAGAGACTGAAGAAGTTTAATTAGATTAAGAGGTGGCTTGGTCACAATTTATATCTACCTATATGGGGAGAAGATTTATGAAAACAGAAGACCTTTTAATTTAATAGACAAAGATATATGTAACAAAATCCATAGCTGAAAGCTGAAGATAGACAAATTCAGATAACAAATAAAATGTATTTTTTTTTATAATGCAGGTAATTAATGATAGGGACAACTTGCCCAGTTCAGCGGTGGATTCTCCATTATCTGAAATTTTTTTTTACTCATTTTTTTAATGCCAGTCCAACCTTTCCAAAAGATTCGTTCTAGATTAACCAGAAATTATGGACATGAAATAACTAAGTGAAAATCCATGGCCTGTGTTTTGCAGGAGGTCATATTAGCTGGCCATAATAAAACCTTCTGGATTTAAAACCTGTGATCCTATTATCATGAAGTTGAGATTGCAGAAAGAATTATGAAGATAGAAGGAATGAATGCCATCACATTTTAAGTTACCCAAAATAAATTGTTCTTGAAGGAATGTCCATCATTATATCTTTTCCCACACATTTGCATACCAAAATTGTAATTTTGAAAGTTTAGACATATGCTTGGATTGAAGTTCTGGTAGCTCTAATATGGCCATAAAATGGGAGAATCTTTCTTGCTTCTATTCTTCTGCATTAGGGATAGTCTTAATCTAAACCCTTCTGAATCAGAATTGCCGCTTTAAATAACTGCAGCACTGGTAGTTTAGTGTATCATTTAAATTTTCCTATAATGCTCCTGTACCCTAACATTATATTCATTTCTAAAGTGAAAATCTGAAGGTGTCCATGGAGGGTTCGCTAGCTGTTTAAAACTAGAGTAGGAATGTTTGTTATTTAAGAACAAACTAGCAGTTAAAAAACTGGCCTAGATGTTCAAAAATAGGAACCTACATTTTAGGATCCTAACTCCATATTTAGGTACCTGCCTAATTTTTAAAAGTGCTGGGTATTCAATAGCTCTCATTAACCGTAATGAGAGTTGTGTTATCAGCATTTTGTAAGACCTGCCCACTGCAGTATAAAAAGGAAATACACTCTTATTGCCATTTTAGAACAAATGTGTTTGTTTCTTTACTTAGGGCATTACCCGCTGGATCAACAAGCAGCGATTGATCCAGCGGGGGTCAATTTATCCCGTCTAGTCTAGGGGTGATAAATCGACCGCTGAGTGCTCTCCCCTTTGACTCCAGGACTCCACCAGGGCGAGAGGCGCAGGCGGAGTCGAAGGGTGAGCATCAACCATCGACTTACCGTAGTGGAGACACCACGGTAAGTAGATCTAAGCACCTCAACTTCAGCTGCATTATTCACATAGCTGAAGTTGTGTAACTTAGATCTATCCCCACCGCCAGTGTAGACCAGGCTTTACTTTGCTCTTTAATGAACACAAGTATCAAAATCCAGTGCCAACAATTACCAGGAAACAGCCATAAGGCTGATCCGGGGGGAGGGGGGTGTTAATTGCAGTTCTTTCCTACAGAAGCACATATAAGTAAACACACACACATGAGTGTGTGTGCAAAATTGTCTTCTGAGTATTGTAGTTTTTAAATTCTTTTTTATTTTTCATCTAATAAATATGTTGATGTCAACTGGCAATTGTGAGATTAAAATTCAACTTTTTAATTTGAAGACTATAAGTGTGGACACACACATACACACACACACACTTTTTTAACTTCCTCATCATGAACTGTATGTAATGCAATAAATATAGATGGGAGCTGAAATCCTGACCCCTACAGTGATCATTAGGAATGTTGCCATTGATTTCCGTGGGGGTCAGGATTTCAGTTTAGATTGTAATGTAACCATAGCATGAAGCAGAGTTAAGGTTGCACATAAATTTGTTGATGTTATAAATTTGTAATTCATTCTTAAAGTTTATTATCCTACTGAGGCACAGAAGTCCATTGGTTATTCACTATGTGTCAGCAATTCTTGACAGGCCTGACATATTCACTTCACCTAATACTGTTCTCATGATGTTATGCTTATAAGAAGCACACACACACCAAAAGGTTCTGCAGCTGGATCTTATAGTTCCCAGGCCTTAGCGTTGCTTGCTCAGTTTCAGTGGCCAGCTGAAACTGCACACAAGGGAGGGGAGCTGGGGCTCTCTCTAACGTGTTCGAAGCTCCGACGTTAATGCAGAACAAACCCAAAGTCTCATGGCAATACACCCTTCTTTTACAGTAATAAGTTTCCATACAAGTCTCTGGACCTTGTTGTGTCACACTGAAGCTGTTAAACATGAGGTAGTCAAGGTTGCTTCCAATCAGCATGATTTGGGTTGTTACTGGGAGTATCTGCAGCTGTTTCTTATCTTGTCCCTCTGGTTCCACTCTTTATCTTCTTGTTGAAGTGTATGCCTCTGCTTTTGGGTCATCAATATGCCATCCAGTGGTTTTGATAATAAAGTCGGTGCCTCTCAACTTCTTCACTCCCTTCGTTACCATCCAGCCCAGCTGTCTTTTCTCAGTTAACTACCATACATTCTTCACTCACATACCAAACAGTAAATAAGGCAATAATTACAGCCACAAAACATCTATCATTCTAAGAATAGTCATTAAAACAATCAGCAAAGAATATACTCAAAACAATTTCTTCTTACTAATTCAAGGCTACAGTTTCTTCTTACTAATTCAAAGCTAGCAAAATGGAGTGTAAAACAAACAAAAAACAAAAACAAAATACAGTATAATTTACTTGAGACAATTTCTTCCCATTAGGCTTTTGGCCCACAATGAAATATACCCAAAAGGTGTCATATGATATGTAAGTGGAAAACTAATGAGACTCATTGATTGTGACATACTAGGGTACAATCCAGACTAATAAATAGTTTGTCACACCTGCCCTCTAATATGGTGTGTCCTTTACAATGTTTTGCTGCTATAGCCTCAAGCCTGGAATCCTCACAAGAAGCCTTCAGCATGCAATTCACTGTCAGTTATCTCTCTGTGTGTGTGCTGTAGACAGCCAGCCACATCTTGGCTATGGCCAATCTTGTTTATACCTACAGGGTGACCTCAACACACACTCTGTCTTAGATTTTCCCACATAAATGCATGTGCTGTACTGTCCAGCCCTCTCCTGGGCAGTGCAAATGTATATAAAGTTTGTTAGAAATAATATACACACAACTTGCTACCCAAATGGAATTCCCAAACATTTCAATTTAAACACACTGGATTACAAGTAATGAGCCATGAAAGTCAGAAATAGTTACAAGGAAAATAAAGATGCCTAACTTAACAAACCAATTAAATTCAAAGTAAAGTTTTCACCACATGCTTTCAGCACTCTTACTGACCAAATCTTTTATGTCAGGACCCCTTCTCTCGGAATCCAGTGGCGGCTTCCTTTGTCTCTTCACTTCAGGTGCAATGAATGCAATGGCTAGAGAGATGGAGGAGGGGTGTCTTGGGGTGTATGGTCTTTGTATAAGTTCAAACCCCCTTTTGAAAAATATTTCCAGCTATGGAAATCTATGGGGAAAGATATTCCCTGCTGCTTTTTTCTCATCTGTTTTTGCATAGTTTGTTTCCCTTCCTGATTTGTGACTCTATTTACTGCTTAAATGCAAATTAAGCAGAGCACACATTCCTTTGTTTGAGACAAACCAGTTTGCCGATTTCAGCTTGGAACACGTGTTCATAACACTATGCACTGATATCTTATAACTTCATATGCAATGTAGCCACACACATTTTGCCAGGACACTGACAAGCAAATTAAGAGTTTTCAGATAATACCTCATGAGGCATACTTTGTGCAAAGATTATTACAATAGTATATAGTGTGTGGACACAGGGATCCATTCTGTCACACTAATTATTAACATTCTTGTATGATGTATCAATGGTCAACTCACAATGTATTATACAGATATGCTGTAATTATGACTAAAACATGGGTAAAGCAATTATGTAAGAGGGAGCTTATAAGGCTTTTTTTTCCTGACATAGGAATGTGGTTCAGCCTGCTTGAATGTGTCTGCCATATAAACTGAACATACCAATGACAAAAGTATATTTGCATGCCAGGCAAACAATGCCATCAGGAGAGCAAGTGGTGAAAAAGTGATCACTTAATCGCAATGGGTGATAGAGACTGTACACAAGATTGCTCTTTTGCCCCTTCAAGCCATGTCAATCAACTTTGAGACCTATGCCTTTCAAAAGTTTATTGGACTGTAAAAAGAGGGGCAGAGAACCCACAAGTTATCCTACACCTGAAACAAGTAAAACTAGCACCTTAGACGCTGTGAAGGATCCTGACTAAGAACAAGTCAGCTATTGCTAGAAAAGGAAGACTGGTGAGGAAACAACCTTGAACATAGGTTGGAGTTTGTTAAATTAGGTCTTAGCCATTAGAAAGCATATTTTTCATTAAATTTGTACTTCCTATCTAAACCAACCCAGTGCTTTGACTGAATTGAAGTGATTGTTCACTCCAGTCAAGATAACAAGCTACTGGTTCTGCCTTTTTAAATGAGTAGTAAACAATTATTTCTGTGAGTGTTTCAGGAGATGACTGAACACTGCAAGGAGATAGTTTGGGGGATATTAGGGACTGCTGGGGTGTTGGGGTCACTCTGCAAACAGTAACTAGGCAGCAAATCCCAGGTGTGACTGCATGCATTATGCTGGCAGTTGGCGTCCAGGCTGTGATCCATAGCAGCATAGAATTTAAGGTACCCAGAGTTGCAGGGCAGCTGGTGACACAATCCCTCAGTGGGTTAGGTGAGCTCTCCAGAATGTCAGATCTACTTTTGGGTTTGATAGCAGAAGTGGGAGGCAGTGCAAGCTCAGACAGGAAGTCAATGTTGCCTTCTATCCTTCCAGCACTGCTACTTCTGCAGATGTAAGGGGGTCCAATGTATGTGAAACCTTTGAAAATAAAGCCCATGAAATTGGCTTCTGTTTATTACTATTATAACTGAAAGGCTTTTCATGTATTTGAATTTAATTTCAAAGGTGAATTTTGAGTAAATTCTGATTGATTGGTTATTTTTGTCTGTAGCCTATGAAACCTTGTAGCGGGCGGAAGCCAAAGAAAGAAAAGTATTCAAACTCATCATTTTTCTGTAGGTTTTCATATGTGGTGCTTACTGATGTAGACACTTGTGATTTGTAATTAGAGAATGTTTAGTAAAAACAAAAGCTAGGAAAGTAGGTTTCCATTAGCAAAGGAAAGCTGCAAGATTTTAGGAAAATCATTTTAGTCACAGATAGAGTAGAATCAGATCTATTGTAGAGATAAGAGTGTGAGATCTATACACACATAATTTGAGGGCACACATATCTCAGGCCAAAGAATTGTGACTTTGAGATCTTCAGTATCATTGATTAGGAAACTAAGCTTTGTCTCTTAATATTCTGACACTACAGATTTTTTAATGGCACTTGGAATCTCTCACAATGAGGATTAGAAATCAGTATTGTTTCATTTGGGAACAATGCAGATGAGGAAGGAACTGTCAGTTTGATCAGACTCATTAACAACTTCCAAGAAACCTGCCAAGTGTATGAAGATACTAGTTTCTAAACAAAAGATTGTCTGTTCATTGATACTTCTCTATGACAATGTTATGGGGAATATTTTCAAGATTTTTGAGGGCCAAAGGAATGGATATTTTGAAAAATAATACCATCATTTATATTATGGTTTATACCTTTTCATCCAAAGTGTAACTAGAATTTGCAATTTATGCTGAGACACTAAGGAACAAGAGAATGGTATCAGACATCTGTAAAATAAAGACTGGGGATTCTCAAAATAAATATATAGAAGAAGATAATTCTGAAACAATATTATTGGAAGCATGAGAGTTCTTAAAGCAACATATATGTAACAGGGCATGCTAACTGATGCTACGACTGTTGTTGTAGCTATTAGTACACTGGTCTTTGTATCCATATTAAGGTCAGCAGAATGACATGGCAAATATAAGCACCATCCCCACTAAAATCAAGCAAGACGTTATACAGAATCCTGCTCATTGGTATGTCTGACCAAACAAAGTACTAGCTACAGTCTATCTGGGCAGCCCAAATGTCATGATGAGCAGCATGCTATTCATAGAGCCAGTCTAGCATGAGGATCATGTTTTCACTATGATTATCTTGTAATATCACCCTTGTCACTATCTTCTGCGTCAGATGGCAGCAGGAAAATATATACTTTAACAGAAGCTCTCAGAAAATGACATATTATACGACTGGCTAAAATGGCTGCATCTTTTATGGGACAACAGAATTATTTACCACTAGATGGAGGCACTTTGCTATCAAGCTCTGGAGAAAAGAGTCTCAGAGTGAAGTGGTCTTTAGGCTTCTACAATATGGTATACCATAATGCAATGATATTAAGATAGATGAAGCATATTCTTCTAAAAGTTATTTTTCTTTAATCAAAAGATTAAGCAAGAAGGAAACTTGTTGCACTTCCTCTTCCAACATTAATGTATACATTATACTTTTTGACTACCTCCCTAATCATGTTTTGGCATTTCCATTTTTGCCAGGAACAAGGAAGTAGAGAGAGAGATGAAAGGAAATTAAAAATAATAATTTAGAAAGTTAATCTCACTCAGTTTGAGTTTTGGATCATGGCTGAAGGAGGTTCTTATCCCATCTGACCTGAATCATACATGTCTAATCATTCTGTGAGAGGCCTTCTTTCACATTTCATTCCCAGTTCTGAAAACACATAGAACCATATATTGCACTGAATTTGCACTTGATGGCAGTAGGAGCTGAATGTAGGAGCTCAAAATAGTATCTGGTCCTTAACTTTTTTGTCTGTTTGTTTTTATGAAAAGGGCATAAAGAAGTGTCTGTATATATTTCTCCAGCAACTGAGAACTGCTCAGCTCAGGAAGGTGGGGAGCAGAGGTGCACCATGGAACCAGTTTCCAAATTTTGTGAGCCACAATGCACTGGTTCTGACATGAATTAAGGTATGCCTATAGTGGCAGTGAGTTGCAGAGCCTGTGTTAACTGACATGGGCTAGCACTTACAGGGCTAAAGATAGTAATGTAGATGTTCCTGGTCAGGTTGGAGCCTGGACTCTGAGTTAGACATCAGGCATTGTTTTAAAATATCCAAATAATGTATGGTTTCTAAGGGGATGTACATCAGCTGAGAGTTAGAGGGGAGCAGAGCAGTGTCTTGCCCTCTTTAATCCCCCTCCTCACCTCTGACACACTACCTCACCCCCCTGACATGTCCCTACTTTGGAGTGGGTGAGGAGGCAGTTGATGCTGGACCTGGCTCTGAGAGCTTTACGTCAGCTGAGAGCTTTGTAACACTTTGCAGCTGGCTAGTTAAAGCTACAATCTGGATCCTTTGCACAATCTGATCTGTTCAAAGAAGAAGGATCAGAGATGAGAATCTAGGCCGGTATTTATATGCTGGAAGGGTGATTGCAGACATAAAGTAGAATTCTGAATAAGCATATATTTATTTGTAAATTAATGTGTTGTATGCTTTTTTCTTTTGGTTCAACTCCATTATGCTTTTCCATGGCAGGCCTTTGATGCACCCTATGTGGGCTCCTTTAAATGAATGGAGAGTATGACATACATCTTTTATCCACAAAACTATATTAATGCTTTCTCTCTGTGTATGTGCTGAGAATACCAGAAGCACTCAAACTTTCATTAAATGAAATTCAATCCCTGAGTCTTTCTAATGAACTGTAAAAACTCACTGCAGTTTACATTCAAACATCACTATGCTCTCCATTCTGTAATTATATTAGTAATGATCTATCTGAAATCTTCTTAAGTGTTATAGGACTTCAGCTTGCAATTATAAAAAAACAAAACAAAACCTATGGAAAAGAGATAAAAAAGAAAAAAAATGAGGGAATGAGTAAGAAAGAACAGGACAAGAAAGAAGAAAAGACAAGAAAATGGAAGAAAGGATTAAAGAAAAGCAAGAGTAAAAGAAATTATAGTAATACGCCAATGTGACAGAATTCCACAGTCATGTCAAAAGCAGTTTCTTGGAAGGATAAATAATAAATATCAGCAAAAATAAGGAGGACTGTGCTTCTTTTTACTGAATTAACAATTCCACATAGAGTTTCTATCTCCCGAACATAAACCTATAGGGCAAGTATTATTTATTAATTATTAATTATTATTATTATTATATTGTGCAAGCAGTATAAATGTCATTCTCATTTAAAATCCACATGGAGTTAAATTTAAACCGTGGCTATGAAATTGCTTCAATTTTAAGTCAAGCTCCTGGGATAGGTTTAAGATTCTAATCCTTTTTATTTTTCCCCTCTACTTTTGATGAACAATTTCTCATGTTCACTTCAATGAGCAATAATGTCAATGTTCAAGAAACAAGCGTTTCAATTCCAAACATATCCCCACAGATAGCATTGATATAAAAGTAATTTTTTATCCAGTTAGGCTTTGAATTGTGACTCTCTGTAGTTCTTAAATCAAAAGTTGAAAATAAGTAGTTATTATGATATTTTGGCAGGTTAATATAGTATGTCACATCACATTTGTGTTCTATGGCACTATAAACAATACACACTGCATTTCGCTGTTATTTAAAATAGTTCTGGTGCTTTTTGGTATGCATTATATCATAAGAAATGGGAGATAAACATTAACAAAATTGCCAGACTGTTTTTTTTCTTTTTGGTCAATTGTAAAGTAAAATGATAAAAATGCAAAAGACAAGTATTATTTTCTGATTTCATTCTTTATGTTACAGAATGCTTTTTTCTTTCCATTTATTTAAATACACAGAGAAATACTTAGCTTTATTCTAAAACAGGTTTCCTTCTTCCCCCTCCAAAACCATCTCCGTGTCAGGGATTTAGAAAGTCCTTTCTCCTAATAAAAGCATATTAGGTTGTTTCATTATAAGCCCTCTGCATGCATAAGGTGAATAAAGCTGAGCAAAAAGGTGTCACTCTTAATAGGTGAACAGTAAAAAGATTAAGGCTCTTTTGATACTATTCTTCTAACACATTACATGAACTCTTCATTATGCTCCATATTATTATTCCCAGTATTTGCCCCTTCTACTTAAAACCCTCTACCAATAAATAAGAAATAAAGACTTCTTGAAGATTAACAGACTATATTTTCCCAAATTATTAATCTTATTTTGTACTCTTTCATTTTCATTCTCCTAAACCTTGTCATCGTTAAAGGTTATTATTGTTGTGACAATATGCAGAGAGTCAAAGTTACAGCAGGGAGTTAAGGAGGTATTGGCACAGCCAAAGCAGCAGGCAAAGAAGATCAACTTAGCTACAGTATGTTAGATAAACACGAGACATCAGAGGCTGTGATAACAATATGTGAATAAAGCCTGGAGGAAAAAGAGAAAGACAGGTCTCTACCCTGAAAGCTTACAAGGATATTAGACAGTTTCTATATTAGAAATAGATATTAGGCATATGTAAGGGATGGTGCACAGTGTAGGAAACTGAATATCAACATATGATGTACACTTAGGGCTAGATTCTGAAAGAAACTTGGGAGTTACAACACTCAGAGTCATTGGACCAGAGATAGAAAGCATGAGGCTGACTCTACAAGGATGTGGGAGACCTAGAATTCAGTCCCCCTGTTTCAATGACTCTTGAATTATTAACAGAGGAACAGCTTCAACAGGAGTGACTGAGGGAGACTAACATCAGAATATCCCATAGCATATTGCTTAGGGCACTCAAAATGATGGATTGCTGTTCAGATTTCTTCTTCACTTCAGGCAGAAGTGGGAGTAAGAGAGAGAGTGTGTGCATGTTTGTGTGTGTGTGGCGGTGGGAGGTGGAGGGGGAAAGGAAGTGTCTCCTGATTCTCTAAGTACCTGAGCCACAGGGCTAAAAAAGTGATGAGGAAACTGTTCCTCCTTCTGCTACTCCATGAGTATGGGGAGTGGGATTTAATCCTAATCATCCCTGCCTTCTTTTATTTAGCATGTGAATACTGGAAATATGTAACTATAACACAGTACAATCATTTCAACATAAAAGAGCTATATTCTAGTTCTAATAATATTCTTATAAAATCATTTCAATTCCATTAGAAGGGGCCCTCATTTGTGTTATATCCAAACACTGTTCCATACAAAACCTATAAAACGTTATCATTAAAAAGCTTTCACCAAGTCAAAATTTCAGAAATAAAAAAGTGAAATTGTTACTAGAAAATTAGATGAGAATGTGAAGGAAAAAAAAGAATCTGGTCCATTTTGCTTCTTCAACTAATAAAAAGTGAAAAAAATAAGAAAAAGGGCAAATACTACTACTTATGGATTATATAATTATAGCTATTAAAGGTAACTTTCATATGAAATGTTAAGAGTAAAGTAAATCTAAAATACAAAAAGAATAAAAGGTATTAATATATTTCACTTAATACTTTAAAGTAACCTATTCAATTAATTCCAGAAAAAGATTACTGTGGCACTGGCCCTTTCTCTAATGATGCTGGAGTTATTTACCGTAATCTCTGCAATTGACTTTGTTTCTTCAAGGCTGCAGCATGCCCTTCCTATGATTATATTCATGATTTACTATATAAATTCAGGACACCAGACGGAGAAGGACAACATCCACTATAATTTAGGACAAAATAAATACTAATAATTGCCAAACACACTTTGTGCCTAACCAATCTTTTTTCCATGGGAAAAAAGGAAGAATGAGACTCAACAATTAATAAAATATTTAAGGGAAGGGCAAAAAGAACATTATCCTAAAATCCACGCAGAAATACAAATCAACTTTAGAGTCACATCATCACTCATGAACAAATACCAATATTTTTTCAGTCTGTCATGTAGTGGTTTATGGCTGGAATTATAGAAGAGGAGAAAATGATTTAAACTGACAGATATGTATTTTGTCTTAGGCACAGATGAATTCTGCAAGGGCTCTCTTAAGGTACATTTCTATAATAACGTGGACCTTAGATACCTTGCTTATGAACTAGGAGGAATAGATGTCAAGACGTAATCATGTACTGCATTTGGGGCCCAATCTGATCCTCAGTGAAGTCAATAAAAGTCTCCCATTGACATAAATTGAGGTTAGATTAGGCCTTTTGTAATGTAGTTTGTACCCCACACAGGTCCTGAATGAGTTAATGTGGGCCTGAGAGGCCTATTAATACACCTGGCAGCATCTGCAAGAGAGAAAGCCAGGCTTAATTGATGATGAAGCCGAGCTGAAGGGGCGGGGGAGCTGATTATGAAGCCAGGAAGTTGAATGCAAAGAGTATGTGTTTTCAGTCACTCGCTGGGAATAGAGAGGTGATGAGGAAGAAACCCAAGGGGGACAATATACCCTGGGAGCCTAGCCTGATTAGAAGGGGCTGGCAAGGAGTTGGTGAGGCATAAAGCAGCTATTGGGATGGAGGGAGATCTGATGATGAAGCCTGAAAGTTAGACAGGATTTGGACTGCCAGGAAAGAGTAGCCCCTGGAAAGGATGGGCTAAATTGTATCCTGGGTGGAGGGCTGAGTTATGGAAAGAGAGAACACAGCAGTGATGAAGTGACTGTTGACAGGGCACACCATATGGGACAAGAGCCTCTCAGACATGTATGGCCATGAGGAGGCACTCCCGCAGTGAGTGAATCCTTTCACAGTTGGTGAAAATGGAAGCATGATGGTCATCCCTGATAAAAAGGGACAGTGAGGGTCCTTGGGTCAAAGAAAGGGAGGAAATTGATCTGAAGTGTGCAGGAGCAGTCTTCTCTTATGAAGGAATATCTGCTCTCCCAAGCTGGAACACATAATTCTGCTTCAGTTAAAGGAGTAATTAAGAAGCCAAAGGAGATCCAGGAACTTTTTTGCAGAGGCTATAGAACCAAACGGATATCTGAATCTAAGGTACATATATAGCGCATATTACCACAGTATTTGAGCATCTCATAATATTTAATGTACTTGTAAGAGCTGGTCAAAAGCCTGTGACAATATTTTTGATGAAACACACACAAAATAACATTCCCCCCTCAAAAAAATGTACTATGGAAATTTTCAAGTTTTCAATGGAAACTCAAATATTATCAGAGATAGACTGAAACCAAGAGGCATTTCGCCAAAATATTTTGATGTAAAAATGAGCTTTTCAATGAAAAGCAGACATTTTTTCACCAAAAATTTCACTTAATTGAAACCTCAATTTTCTATCAAACAGCTTTGATGGAAAAAATGACTAACTATCTGTGATGAAGGGAAATATTATTATCCTTTTTTGTTAGGTTTAACTCCAACTAAGGCACAGAAAGATGTAGTGACTTTTTCTAGATCATGCAAGATATTTGTGGCAGAGTAGTGAATAGTATCAAGGTCTAGAGTACCAAGCTAGCATCCTATCCACTGGATCATCTTTTCTCTCTATTGCTATGAATTTAATAGATTGTTGTACTATTGAGTCTTTATTTTGAATCATGGTTTGGCTAGTTATCTTACCACATTGGAAATGATCATAAATTAGGATGAAATAGAAAGCACCAAACAATAATAATAATATCAACATTTTATACATTACATTAAAATTGCTCATAATTCAATTATTAACATGATATAAATTAGCCAAGTAACAGATATATCATTTTCATAACAGAAAAGAAAACATATGGCAACAGTAATGTTTTTAAGACGATTGTTAAGTTCAGGTGGAACTTGTCACTTCATCTCCTCCTTACCATAAACTTCATAACTAGCTCAAAATTATGTTCTGTTAAATGAATGACATATCCATTAAAAACAATTTTAAAGGGCAGCTTTATTAACTCCATATTGGATTTGAAAGTGAAATCAACAAGAGCTTTGCCATTGACTTCAGCGTGAGCAGGATCTGACTAATGATAGTAGGGGAATCAATAGCAACCCCCACACTTATTTTGCCCTAACATTTTTCATTATAACTTTTTTCTGGCCATTTCTTTTTAAGAGCTCAAATACTTATCGGATGTGTGACATGAGTTTGTAATTTCACAGGGGGATAGTCCTGAAGTCAAGTAGGGGCCTTTTACTTTATCAATGAAAATCCATTCAGATTTGCTTAAGTATAAGCTGTTAAGATCACCATTTCTGGTTTGTTTTGCTCAGTCGAGTTTGCATAAAACCAAGATCTGTGATATGTCAGACCTATGTCTCAGCCAAACTATTTAAGAAACCCCTCCGGCAAACCCTGTGTTCTTGGCCACTCTCAAAAATGGTCTATTCCAGCATATGTAAATTCAGTATGCTTTGCCTCCTCTTCAAATGGATGATAAACAGAGAATAACATCCTAGGTGTTGTGTATTGTGGCTTATCTATTAAATAAAATAGTAGAGGTTCATGCTACAGTGCTGAAGATTCAGGATTTAGACTGATGATGATGGTAGAAGGGCTTACAGTCATACATAATTGAAATAGTTGATTTTTGTTTTTCCCCTTTAAAAAAAAACTCTCACTTTGCTTTTGTCTTAGTGCCAGACTTACGAAATGAACATTATAAAGCCTACCTATCTTCCAAGGAGCTGTGAGGATTAGTTAATGTCTGAGCATATAATGTTTGAGCTTATAAAGTGCTATAAAAAGGCTACCTACAGTACTCTGAAAATACAGCATCTAGATGTCACCCATTGGGTGCCCAGTTGTTGGGATGCACAGAATTAGTGGATATGTTTGCAAATGTTGTCCTTAATTTTGTTCCCGTACCTTGTATCCTCATCTGTAAAATCCCTCCCAAACTAACAGGGGCGTTGCAATAATAAAATCATCAATATTTGATAGGTGTAGATACTACAGTAATGAGTGTCCTAGAAAATCCCATAAGAAAATTAATTCTGTACTCAGTGAACATTTTGAATAGTGAACAGTAGGTAAAATATGAGTCTACGCATTGAGTGATGAAGAAAAAAAAATATTTCAAATTTTTCTCTTATCAGAGACCTTTCAACCATGTACATTGATCATAAGGTCTAGATTTAGCACTCCATTTAGGACATATTGCAGGACTCCTGATTTTAAGTCTTTTGATTTTGTACGATTGAGCAATGAGATGTTGACTGTATATAACAAATGACCCAATCTTTTATATAAATTAATTTGTGTCAGGTATGCTTTCACATTCTTCATTTAAAATATCATATGAATTTCTTTCCATGACTTAAAATTAAGTATGTAGTTCTGCACAGGTGACAACAACAAGAACGGTGTAAAGTCAAAAAGTCAATCTATCTTTGTGTCTGTACAGCGCTACCTGAATAGCAACATGAGAAGTAAAAGCAGCAGAGAATCCTGTGGCACCTTATAGACTAACAGACGTTTTGGAGGTCTGCGTCTGACGAAGTGGGTATTCACCCACGAAAGCTCACGTTCCAAAACGTCTGTTAGTCTGTAAGGTGCCACAGGATTCTCTGCTGCTTTTACAGATCCAGACTAACATGGCTACCCCTCTGATACTTTACAACATGAGAAGCATAAAATAAAAAAGATATTACACCTTTGCAGGTTATATGTTGTTAACATCCCTGTGTGGCTAATTTCATATTACTCAGACTTCTCATACAAAGATTTGTCATTCTGTCAATTGTAGTTCAGCTGCATTGAGTGATAAAAACTAATAAATTGCCTGTTAATGATTGGGGAAAAAACATGTTGTGATTATGTGACTGAATTTTGGAAATGTGGACTAAACATTTTTGCTATTTCCCTATAGTTGTTTAAATAGAGTGATAGATGTGTCTCATTTCAGAATATTTTTGTTTCAGAAAGATTAAAAATATAGCAATACTACCATCAATTATAGCATAAACTGATTGTAAACCAGCTTTGCAAGCTGAAAACTTGGCAAATATGGATTTAGATGTAGAAACAAAACTGCTATCCATCTCTAATGGCACCCTATCTAAATAAATAAGGACATGCAAATAGCTGAGGGATAGTGTGAATGAAGCTAGTTTCAGATTTTATGTTTAACATTGAGTAAAACAAAATATTTAAAAAAAAATTGTTCCGAAAAGCATCTATGATTTCTAAAGTCTTCTGCCTATATTGTCTAGTCATACTTTAATTTAATTAAAATTCAAATCTTCAAACATAATGTGAATGAGACTATCACCAATTATAACTAATCCTGAACAATTTCAACAGCATTTTTCTGGAAAAATTGAATAATTAAAAGTTATATTTTGTGGCTCTATATTCCACTGTGTGGAGGAAAACAGACTGGAAAAAAGTGATAGATATCCTGGAGAAAGCATGAAGAGAAATATGGGTGTATGGAATGCGGTACACCTGCCACAAGCTCTTCTGCAAGAAGGAAGCAAAGAATAGTGTCATGAGAACAAGGGCAAGAAATGATCAGCCAGAAAACAGGGAACTGCTGTTTGGCGAGACATGTTCTCCTCAGAAAATGGTGTAATGCTTCATCAAGCGTTATTAACTTCTCTAATGTGCTTAGAGTGAAATTCAACACTGTGCACAGCCAGCTCAAGGCCTAGGCACCATTTAAGTCTTCCAGTGGCTGAAGGGGGAGGTGAATACTGCTAAGGCCTCATTCTGGCTCTCTGTATATGAGTAAATAACACTCTTTGTGAACCTCGTTGGTGGTGTCATGACCAATACTGCCTGCTAAGGGCCAGTCACAGCATAGTCATTGAGCCATATATGCAACTCTGCTGGCAGTATTGGATGGAAGTTCAGAGGTGGACAGGAGCAGGGACACAGGATATGATTGTGATCATCCAAGGAAGGTGGCAAAGTCCCTTTAAGAAAACTCTGTGCCTTTGAGACTCTGGGCTGTCTGGGCAGTTCAAATGGCCTCAGTGTAATGTATGCAATGTAGCGAGCTGCCATGCCTGCACTCCCTATAGGCAGGTCTGCAACTCATAGCTATCACAGAATCTTTGTAACACTCTGCAAAATGGCTCAAACTCTGGCCTGGCCCCACTTTATTCTCACCCCATCCCTACATTGGAGCTTGTGATGAGGCCAGTGCAGGGCAGCCTTTGAAAATAATCTTGAAGTATTTTAGTACTCAACATGAGTATGTATGAGAGAATCCAGCCAAACGTGGTTGAATTTATACAGTAATGTGTATATTTATTTGTAAAGGAAAATCTGAAAGCAAGACAAAGTCCCAAACAATTTATAAAACTTAAAATCTGAAATCAAAAGCAAACTCTCTGATATATACAGTAGATATGACAGGTCTGCTTAATGCCTATCTGAGTTAGCAGCAGCATAAATAGTAAAACTATTATATAATATTATATAATAAATATATATATATATATATATATATATATATACACACACAATATACTAAAATATCTCATGTTCCAAGTAGTTAAAATGGACAGAATTTTCTCTGTTAGCCACATTAAGATTCAGAATTGAATATGTTTTGTAACTAAAAATGAAGTCAATAGAATAATTGGAGCTCATTGTTTCTGGTCATTTTAGATTTTTCCTTTTATTGAGATTAAAAAAAATGCAAACATTTTGGACAACATTTTGCCTGACAGAGAAAAAGTGTTCCGAATTTCTATCAACCATCTGACATCTGGAAAAAAAAATTAGAACTGGGCCCAGACTGGAACATCAGATCTAAACTTGAGGGAAGTTAGGATTGATATCCAAACTTCAAACTTAAGCCTCTCTCTCCAAATGCCCTGTGAACTTTAGAGGGTTTTGGAGCTGTTTCTGGATTTGAACATGGACTTTTGTCTAATAAATAGTAGTTCTTATGTATCTCACAAGGTTATTGTGTCAACTAATGTTTGCATAACGCTTTGAGACCCTGAAATATTATTATTAAAGGAAATGAACAAGCTGTTGGCAACATTAAAAGACAATGGAAATAGCTCATAAATTTAACAACCCTGTGTAATTCTTTATAAGGCCTAACACAATCATGTTCATAGCTGTTTATCTGAATCTAAAGCAGTTGTCTTCTTTTCCATTGGGGGGGGGCAGGGATGGCAGATGGGGGGAGTGAGATTGGAGGAGAATTTTTCTCCTTGTCTTATTTTCTTTAATCTGAGGGACAGCTCTCACTGCTGATCATGATCTATAATATGGGCACCAGTGAGAATAATGCTCCAGTTTGATATAAGTATGATGAGAGAAACAAGTAGGAGTTCCTACCTCACTGAGTGTCATATTTTCATGGCCTTTGATGGTTGGTCCAGCTTCTCCCCTTTGATATCAATCTTAATATTTTCATTTCATTTGAAGATTTTGTAAATGTAATTTCCTATTTGACAGGTTTTTTCTTCAAATCAGTACCCTGTGAGTTGAGCTATTACTCAAGACTTCTTCTTGCACTCCTAACTGAAGTAGTCATAAAAAGCTCTTACTAACTGTACATCACCGTTCATTGTATTCAATTTATTTGAAATACTGGAGCATTTCTCAATTTATAAAATCTCCACAGATATAAACTTAAGCACTTTTAAAAAAGTTATAACTAGTCCAATAGCATTTATCATAACATGTGCACAATCATTTAAAATAAAAGCTGCTTAAACTGGCTTATTGGCTCACCTGTAAAAGCTGTTTTCCTTTTATAAATTTAAACAAATGGATGCATCAATAAATATTGTCTCCATAAACAGAGGTCTATGTCATCTCACTGCGGATCTTTTTACTTGAAATGTGAGAGCAGCAAAACTTTACTCTTGGACATGTAACACAACATTGTATCTGAGACATTTTCACTCACACAGGAACCTATACATACACAGGTCTATATTTATGATTTATAACTACAGCTGTGGGGATGACATTATGTTTCAATTAGAAGTCACACAGGAAAACAGCAAGTGGCAGATTATATGTGACAAACTCTTGTCCCTACAAAAGAAGCCGCAGGACAAAATGATGAACTGCTTTACATGCAGCTTGACAGTGGACCTGAGTTCATAGTCCACAGTTCAATCAGCAGGCCAGAGATCTGTTAAACTAGGATTCTGAAATCCATTGAGTGGCATTATAGCAGATACTCTGATGGTTGCTTTTTTTCTGTGCTTGCTAACAGGGTCATGCTATACATCTGGAATGCTAATTTAAATGCACAGAAGCTACATGAATAATGTAGCTGGAGTCAACGTAGCCTAGGTTGACGTATCAGGGTGTCTACACTGCGCTGTGTTGACAGGAGACGCTCTCCCGTTGATTTACCTTACTCTTTTCAGAGAGCTGGAGTACTGGGGTCGACTGGAGAGCACTCTGCAATCGATTTAGCGGGTCTTCATTAGACCCTAAATCAACACCTGCTGCATCGATTGCAGCAGCATTGATCTCCCCGGTAGTGAAAACAAGCCCTTAGACTAGAAACAGAATGTACTTATTCATGTAAGAAATGCAAAAACAGAATAAATCAAATATTGTATTTCAGAGGTGATAGTGTTTGTATGTTAGAAATGTTTTGTCCTTTATACCATAGTATGGTCAGATTTGGTTTCTATTTCAAATGACTGATTATGTGAAAGTGCTTTGAATTAGAATAGAATTTGGGTTTATAGATGATTTTTCAGATTAAGATATTCCAAAATATTTTCCAGACCAATGAATTAAAACTGGAACAATACCATGACAATAGTTCTCATATAACCTTTAGTAACAGAATTTGTTTTACTCTGAGAGGGAATAATGTTGGCCTGGTTATTGAGCTTTATGAAAAGTTCCATTTGATCTTTTAGCTTTTGTCAGTCTCTGGTGGCTTCCAGGCAGAAGGGACCTTGCTATGACGACTCAGCATCATTGATCTGAAGGAGTAACCATCTAGTACATGACAACATTGAGTTTTGAGCTTAAGTCCTAATATGGGAGCTCTAGACCCCTACATTTTAATCTTAATATCACATGCAGGGCATGCTACATATGCAGTTGAATAAATGTTAAAAATTTGTGAGGGTATGTGGCTAAGGTTCACTTTATGCCACTTGTTAATTTGAATGTGTAGTTGAAAATCAGATCTGTGTTTAGGGCTTTTTCTCAGTATATGTAACACAACTTATGAATAAAATAAAAACTGGTACATAATGATAAAGAAGGGCTGCATGATTTGTGTGCTCTGAATAAAGTATTTTAAAGTACTGGGATTTGAAATCTTTGTTGGACATGATAGCTGAGATTCTCAAAGTCACCAGAGAGGATTTAGCTGCAGAACTCCCATTCATTTCAATGGGAACTGTGTGTCTTAGTACCCTAAAGCACCTTGGCAAATCTCAACTTCAATGCAAAATTCAGACAAAGTCAAAGGAGTTACATTCACCTGATCCAGATCTGAATTCAGTCCTAAGATTCTCTCTTATTCTTTAATATGCAACCGTCTATGTGGAATTGATTAGATTGCTCTCCTTTTCAAACCACTTGAAGTTCTGTGGTTATTTTATGTGGTTAAATGATGTTCTGGGTTTCAGCTTCTAGGTCCAACACCCTAAATTTTCACTAGGTCAGTAGGTAGTCAATCTACTTTTCATCTTAAAATTGCCTATCATTTATGCATGCTACATAATAAAGTTCCATCTGGAATTCTTGCCTCTCTGTTTGACTATTCAGGTAGCCTCTATAGGACAGGCTAGGTTCCCTTCCCTTTTCCTGGTGAAGGAATTTCTTCTTTTTCCATGTACCTGTAGCATACAGATAACATCTCAGATAAATAAAAGGGTTTTTCCCTTCTTCAGCTGACTGCTTCAAATGCTTGTTATTTAACAGAGGCTCCTTTCCCGACATGAATTCTGGTTAGGGAAGGGAGTAGAGCAGGGTAACCGCAAGAGACAAATGAAGGGGGGAGTAAAAGACAGTGAATGGAAAGTTTGGTTAAGCTGTTCCATTGCTTGCTGCACCAATGGTACAATTATTAGATTTCATTAGGATCCCTGCTGAATAGATGATGGATTTTCTTGCTCATCATTTTGATTAGAGGTGGTTGGAGTTTTTCCAGTGGAATGTTTTTCCATTAAAAAAAAAAAAGCCAATTCATTGAAAGCTAAATGTTTTGTGGAAACATGCCAATTTTGACAAAATTTCATTTAAACATAAACAAACAATGGACTAAGTGTTCTGTTTCAACCTTTTGGAATGGAATGTTTTGATTTTCCATCCGAAAAAGGCTTTTTGTTTCAATTTTTAATAGATAATATAACATTATATTATACATAACATACACAAGTCTAAATCAAAACAAAACATTTCCATCAGCCAGAAGCAAACTTTTTTTTAAAAAAAATTGTTCCTTCAGCAATTGTGATTATTTTGTTTTCTTTTCAGTCTATTAATTTGAAAAAAATTAAAATCATGGAATTTCCTACTAAATGGAGAATCTGGTCTCTGCTCATCTCTAATTTTGACCAATGTAAAAGTAATTTTTTAATTAACACTGCTGGAATTAGTAGTATCTTTCCACTTTTCTTAAGTTCTTTATGATATTATTAATTATTATTATTATTATTATTACTCTGCTCTTTTTCTGCTCTGTGGGTAAATTCTGAACAAGGGGCTTGTGTGACTTATTATATGTCCAAATAATGTTTTCTCCTTGTTCACATGTGTTTTCTATTGCTTGTTGTAGTAACCATGTGTGAGTCTTTACCGACATGGTTTCAAAATAGAGTCAACACAGAATTAGCCATTGAAATGTATGCTGAAGTCTAATCTATGAGCAGTAAGCAAGGTGCCTTCTCATGGGAGTTCTCTCAGTGATCTCTCTCTCTATTGTTGCTTTTATGGGAGAAAAATCTTGGGGTTCTTTTATAGGAGAAATATCTATTAAAGCTTCTTAATGTTGGGATTCCTTCCTAGACCCCTTTCTATTCAGCTTCTCAAGAACTCAGTTCAACTCCAGAATGTGCCACTCAGGTATCTTTAGCATAGCATGGCTGTATGCCACTGAGTTAATCAGTCTCAAATGCAGGGCACATCACAGATCCAAAGTTATACAGAAACCCTCTCCCTTTATATCTATTTACACATCTTATTGCACGTACTAGATATTGCATAACTCATTCAGGGACTGGCTACTGGTTACTTTGTAGGAACCAATCACTATGGTCTGTCCACATACTGTCCATATTCAACCTACTCTTTATATTCCTGACTTATCTTGTCTATTAATATTTTATTCTTAGTAAGTGGCTCCCTCTCCTTATCTTTGCTAGTTCAGACATTCTACATTCTGTCTCTTAACTCACTGACCCATTTACCCATCTTAATTAACACAAACACTGTGTTTTCAACCTGCTGATCTATTTACCTCCCTAATCCTGTGTTCCAAGAAATGCCTCGCCAGTTTTTAATTATACATGTCAATCCAGGCCTACATTTAAGTATAGAATTGATAGCTATAACATTAATAGGCAAGATTTGAGTCTGTATTAGAGGAATTTACTCCACCAGTTGCAAAATTAAAGATAAATTTGAAGACAGAAGGGGATGTTCAAGCCACAGAGCACACAATATGAAGCTCTAGCAGACATCGTTACAATGTCAACATTTGTCAATTGTTACTATTGTTACAATCAAGCTGATAATTGCCAAATTTATCGTGAACATTGCATAAAATCTGAGGGACAAAATTGTCTCTAATCCTTGAATGGACATCAGGGCCTGGGACAAGACTAGAATCCAGAATATGACCAGGTTACTCTTTGACACTAAATTTGAGTCACTTGCACCAGAGGATGAAGTGTTCCATATCCTTTTGAGTCCAGCTGTTCATGGAGGATAAGCACAATCTTAAAAAAATTATACTTAGCTGGGATGAAGAATGACAGGCAAGTAAAATACCTGGGAATAGGTGGCATTTCCAGTCCTAGTCCAAATAAAGTCTACACAAGCTGTATAAAATCACCCTTTGTGACTGAATATAGTGAAAAGTCTAACAAACAGAATATAAACTTCAGTCCATGCTTTCTGTCCAAGTCTGGCTGTTCCTAGGTTTTTCTATCTACAGAACCCTCCTGTCTCTTCCACTAGTTCCCTCTGAACAGACAGTATCAAACTTACTTAAGTTGATGGCATTAACAAGCCACCACTGCCACAACGGATCACCGGAATCAACTCAGTGGCTTTTTTAGGGTTCTGAAAATGAACACCTACTAACAGAATAGATAAATAAAAGACCCTTGCATCTGTACATGGAATCTTGTCCCTCTGATAGCAATGTAGTTAGATGTTTTTATTTTCTGCCCCTCTCATTTTCTTCATCCTGGAAAATAATGGGTGAATAGATTTTGAGTATAGCTGGTAGATTGTCAGGTAAATGTTGCATGGCTGGGTTAGTGGTTAGGGGGAAATCCTTAAAAAAAAAAATCATTAGTTCTTTTTGTACCTCTGAAGAGTGAAGATAATTCATGCTAAAAATGAGATTTAAATTAGAGGCTTTTTATGGAACAAAGTCTTTTTGTGTTCTAGGACCTCTCTAGTTTAGATCCATTGTTAGTAAGTGGACACGATTACAATTAATTATATCTCCATCTGTAAAAACTGGGATAATGACATTGCCCTCCTTTGTAAACCACTTTGAGATCTGATAAAGACAACCACTGTATAAGAGCAAGGTATTATTACTATCTCTCGGTATTACATCATGGAGACATTTGAAAAAAACAAATAGCTTTCACAATATACAAGGTCTTTAAGCATGAAAAGGGAAAGGCTACTGTCTAAAATTCATCCCTATGAATCCCCAATAAATTCTGACCAGAAACAGACTGAATCCATAGGTTTGAGTAGTCAGAGCTTTGTTAAACCCTCTATAGAATTCCTCCATTTTAGGTGTTTGGATGCTCTCATTTTCCTTGGACCTTCCATAAAATTCTTGATATCCTAAGAGCACTGTCTTCTAGAGGTCACTGATCAAGTCATGTTGCACTCCTAATGTATTCTTGAGCTGCTCTGTCATACCCTTAAGTATCACTCCAAGTGCTCCAATGATCACTGGGATTGTCTTTGTTCCTGTTTTCCATAATTGTTCTACTTCATGGCAGAGTTGATCATATTTTGCTATCCTCTCTTGTTTCTTTTTTTATGTTTCCACCTGCTGGTATAACAAGGTCAATTAACATGGTCTTTCTTTTCCAAAGCTATACACCATTTGGTCTATGACAAATATCAGAGCCCATACCATCTTAGCCTCTTTATCTTCATTGGTTGTAATGCCAGTAGTTTTAAATCCCTACTTGCCACAGAGACTCTATTTGATGCTGTCATTGAGTCTGTTAATATATTGTCTCCCAGCCAGGTACACAACACATACTGCACCATCTCTTCCTTTTCAAAACATATTCTGCAGTTCAGGGAGCAGTTTTGTTGGTCAGTTTTATTTTTCATGTAATTAAGTTTTATGGTCTGCTCTTGTGCATAAGACTCATAATTAGGGTCTCTGTCTCTCTTTTGAAGTATCGTTCTACAAGCCATGAATTTGTTAATCTTTGGTAACAAATGGGTTCAGTCTCTCTCCACCACTATTTATTCACTGATTTCTGTGTAAATCTTTCTAGTCTTTCAAGTCTTTCCTTGACAATTTGCCTTATTGGGCTGTGATGGACGCTTGGATATAACTTCTTGTTACGACCCGATAATCTTTTACTCTGGCTGACTTTATATATTCTTCATTGTCAGTTGTTTCCTCCTCAGATAGCAGACCTTGTCATCAATCAGAGTATCCAATGTACATCCTGTCTGTGTCTTGACTGATATTCATTATTTTGTGAATGACCAGAAGCTTGGTTTTTTGGGTGTCACATTTTTTTTCTCCTGCTCATTAAACTTGATCACACCAAGAATGTACCATACTGTTGGTACTGCTCACATATTAATGGCTCAGATCAAATTCTTTTAGTTCAATTTTGTCCTTAGAATAGTTCTTCTTCTATAATATTCTTTCCTCACTTCTTTGACTACCTTCTGTTGTAAAGCTAACAGTTTCCTGATTCCAAGATATTCGAAGAGGCCATGATGTGATATATCTCGAATTTGTATGCCATTTGATTGTACCAGTTTGCTTCTCTTTACTGATGTCACCACACATTTAGACAAGCCAACTCACTTTTATATCTTCACCAAACTTATCTAAATATTATCAATCTCTGTATCTGCTTTGTGACCATCTATATAGTTTCAGATCTTCCATGTATAACAAAAGGCTAACTGGTTGTTGCTCTTTGCTGATATGATAACCATAATTTACTTTACAGAGCATCCATATCAGTGGCAGCATTGCTATCACAAACAGCACTGGTGATAAGGGATCATCTTGAAAGATTCCTCTTAATTTGGACAGTGTCAGTGAGAGTCCCTTCCTGATAGAGTTGAGTTTTCCAATTAACCATAAATTTCTGCGCAAAGGAAATGATTTGGGTGAATGCTATGCATTGTCAATGTATTGGTGATCCCTGAATGTGGGATGCTGTATGTGCTTTGGTAGTCTATCCACACCATCTCTAAAGCTCTCCTTTTTTGTTTTGCATCTTCTGTGAGACTTCTGTTCAGCCTGAAATAGTCCTTTGAGGTTTATTGTGAAGTCTTTTTTGCTCAGAAGGCAGCATTCCATTGCAAGGGAACACTCTCCATCTTTCCTACACCAGAATTACCTTTAAAAGTTTCCACATAGTTGATAAACATATGATCAGTATATAACTCATTGGATCACTACAGTCTTCTTTCTCTTTTTCCCCCTATAAAATCACCACATCTGGTAACCTTAATCCATCTTGAACATCCGTTCTTCAAACACTGATTAAGTTGTTCAAGTAAACAATCATGGAGAGTTGTTAGATATTTCTTCTCCAGGCACTTTAAAAATTTTCATTCTTCTCAGTACCTGATCTATTTCTCTCTTTGATACTCCTATGTATTCCTCTATTTGTTTTAATTTTTTCCTCACACATTTTCATCTAGTCTACTGTTTGACTATGTTGAACATCCTCAGACCAGATTTCCTCCCAGTAGCACCAAACTCTTTCACATTATTTATTAGCTTAGATTTTTCCTCTGCTTTTAACATTGATCTGATCAAAGAATCTCTTAGGATTTCATGAACAAACTTTTGTCTTGATAGTGACAGCTTTTTGCTGAATATCTTTCAAGCCCAAGACTCAGTGTGAGCAATGCTTGTTTACATTGCTCCTTCACAATTCTCACTTCCTTTTCATGCAAGTGATATTTTATCCCCAGGGCTTGTTCATTTCTGTTTTCTCTTCAAATGATTTTTTCTCAAATTAATCCAATACACTGATATCTTAACAAAAGAAGATTAATAATCTGCTTTAAACTTCATATCCATTAAGGTTTCATATATAGGGAGTTTTTCAATGGTTCACATCTGCTAGCTTGATGTTAAGCCAATTATATTATTCTACTGGCTAATACTTGTCATCTTATATTTTCCTTTAATGCTTCTTTCAAAGCTTGCACCATACAATTAAATCTTTACTGGTATATAAATTTCATACTTTGAGCACCAACCAGCACCACTGTCTCTTACACCCTGCATTATCTCTATCAGCAAATCATTTTTATTTCCTGTACTTGCTTCAGGTTTTGTTTCACTCATACTCTCTCTCAATATTTCTTCCATTTGTGGTTCAGATTTATCCTGTATCATTCCATCCCACTGCTGAAGAAAGATAGGAAGGAACCACTCTGGCTTAACTAGGAGATTTTCAATGACCTGAAACTCAAAGAAGAGTCCTACAAAAAGCGGGAACTAGGTCAAATTAGAATGAAAGTAAACAAATAACACAAGTATGTAAAGACAAAATTAGAAAGTTCATAGCACAAAACGTTCTTAAACTAGCTAGAGACATAAAGGGTAACAATAAAACATCCTACAAATACATTAGAAGCAAAAGGAAGACCAAGGACTAGGAGTGCCCATTACTCAATGAAGCGGGGCTAGGGGGAATAAGTTAAAAATATGTAGAGAAGTTAGATGTCACCAGGGCCTGATGAAATACATCCTAAAATACTTAAGAAACTAGCTAAGGAGATATCTGAGCCATTAGCAATTATCTTCGAAAAGTCATGGAAGATGGGAGAGATTCCAGAGGACTGGAAAAGGGCAAATTTTGTCCCAATCTATAAAAAAGGGAAATAAGGACAACCCATGGAATTGCAGACCAGTCAGCTTAATTTCAGCACCCAGAAAGATAATGAAGCAAATAATTTAAGCAATAAATTTGCAAACAAATAGAAGATAATAAGGTTATACTTAACAGTCAGTATGGATTTGTCAAGAACAAATGGCAAGCCTGGTAGCTTTCTTTGACAGGGTAATGAGACTCGTGGATAGTGCAGAAGTGGTAAATGTAGTATATCTTGACTGATACTTGATACTGTTTTGCATGGCTTTCTCATAAACAAACTAGGGAAATATAACCAAGATGGAGGTACTGTTAAGTGGATGCCTAATTGGTTAGAAAACCATTCCCAGAGTAATGGACTTCATTAATAAAGAAATAAAGCAGGTTAATATAATTTATTCTAATCAGCATAAATTATCAGCATAAATTTTTGGAAAATAGATTTAGTCTAGCTTCACACCTTTTTTAAAATGAATTTACAAGTTTGGTTGATTAAAATGTAGTAGTGTTTATAATATAATAATATATGGAGATATACCTATCTCATACAACTCGAAGGGACCCTGACAGGTCATTGAGTCCAGCCCCCTGCCTTCACTAGCAGGACCAAATACTGATTTTGACCCAGATCCCTAAAATGTCCCCTTCTCAAGGATTGAATGCACAACCATAGGTTTAGCAGGCCAATGCTGTAGCCACTGAGCTATCCCTCCTCCAATGTTATATGCTTAGAATACTGCAGGTGCTTGATTTGGTACTGCATGACATTTTGATTAAAAAAGTAGAATAATATTAAATTAACATTGCATACATTTAATGGATTAAAAGCTGGCTACCTAATAGGTCTCAAAATGTAATTGCAAACAGGGAATCATCACTGACTGGGTGTGTTTCTAGTGGGGCCTGCAGTAATCAGTTCTTGGCCCTACATTTGTCAATGACCTGGAATAAAACATAAAATAATTATTGATGAAGTTTGTAGATGATACAAAAAATTATGATGAAGACAGGTCACTGGTATAGAGCAATCTCGATCACTTAGTAAACTGAGCACAAGAAACAATATGTGTTTTAATATGGCTAAATGTAAATTTATAAAACTATGAACAAAGAATGTAGGCCATACTTATAGGATGGGGGAATCAATCCTGAGAAGCAATGATTAAAAAAGATTGGGAGTCGTGGTGAATAATCAGATTAACATGAGCTCCCAATTAAACATTGTGGCCATAAGGGTTAATCCCATCCTTGAATGAATAAACAGGGGAATCTCAAAAAGGAGTATAAAGGTTTTTACCTCTTTATTTGGCACAAGTGCTATTACTTCTGGAATACTTTTTTCCAGTTCTGTTGTCCACAACTCAAGAAGTGTGTTGAAAAACTGGACAGGGTTCAGAGAAGAGCTATGAGAATGATTAAAGAATTAGAAAACATTACCTAACTGACTCAAGGAGCTTAGTCTATTTAGCTTAATAAAAGGATGACTTGATTCATTTTAAAAGTACCTACATGGGATACAAATATTTGATAATGGGCTTGTCAATCCAGATGACAAAGGTGTAACATGAACCAATGGCTAGAAGCTGAAGCTAGAGAAATTCAGACTGTAAAGAAGGTGTAAGTTTATACAGTCAGAGTAATTAACCATTGGAACAATATTCTTGGTTATGGTGGATGTTCCATCTTTAGCAATTTTAAAATCAAGATTGGAAGTTTGGGGTTTTTTTTGAAAGATTTGCTCTAGAAATAATTTTGGGGAAGTTCTGTAGCCTGTGTTATGCAGAAAATCAGACTAAATGAGCACAGTGGTCCTCTCAGGCCTTGGAATCGAAATTTGTTTGTAAGATGGGATAGATGATTTCATATAGGTGTTCTTACTAACAATAAAGAGCTGCTTGGGTCCCATTGCAATTTTCCAACAAAACTCAGAATCAGATAGTCTCGAAAGAACATTCTCAGTCAATTAATACTTAAAGGCCTGCATGCTCCTACTACAATCACAGTGTATAATTGACAATGCCTGCAATTTTGATGATTTAATATGCAGCCAGTCAAACAGAAAATGTTGTATTTTTGGCTTAGATTTATTACGCATGAAATATTAACTTAAACTTTGAAATAAGAAAAGCAGCACTAATTTTTATTAACATATTTTTTGTCCTTAGCTGGATCAAATGGTCTATCATATTACAAAATTGCAGTAGTATTGTGGTTATTGTTACAACACCCAGATTGCTAAGTAATCAGGACTAATCAAGTAATTTAAGTTCAGCATGTGATTAGATGTTTTGCTGGATCAGGGCCTATGTGGGTTTTGTTTCTTTTAATGGTGTAATTGTATTCTTTCCCCACTCTGAACCTTAGAGTCCAAAAATGGGGTTCCAACATGAATTCCTCTAAGCTTTAGTACCAGCTTAGATCTTGTAGGCTGCCACCAACCAGGACTTGGAGTGCCTGGTATACTCTGGTCTCCCAAAAACCTTCCCTGGGGACCCCAAGACCCAGATACCCTGGATCTTGACACAAGGAAAGTAAACCCTTTCCTTCACCGTTGCCTCTCCCAAGCTTCCCCTCCCTGGATTACCCTGGAAGATCACTATGATTCAAACTCCTTGAATCTTAAAACACAGAGGAATTCCACCTCCACACCCTCCCTTCTCCCACAAATTCCCTGGTAAGTACAGACTCAATACTTTAGCCTTAACAAGGGGGAAAAAATCAGTTAGGTCTTTTAAAAGAAAAGCTTTTAATAAAAGAAAGAAAAAAAGTAAGAAATCTCTGTAAATTCAAGATAATTTTGAATTAATATTACAGGGTCTTTCAGCTTATAGACACTAGAGAGAAAACCTCCCCCCCCAGCACAATACAAATTAAAATACTTCCAGCAAACTACACATTTGCAAATAAAGAAAACAATCAAAAAGACTAAAACCCCCTTTATCCTGATACTTACTAAAATTAGAACAGAAGAGATTTTTTCAGAAAGATTGGAGGAATCTGCTTACATGTCTGGTCCCTCTCAGAACCCAGAGAGAACACGGACAAAGAATAGAGAACACACACAAAAGCTTCCCTCCACCCAGATTTGAAAGTATCTTGTCTCCTGATTGGTCCTCTGGTCAGGTGTTCCAGGTTCACTGTTTGTTAACCCTTTAAAGGTGAAAGAGACATTAACCTTTAACTATCTGTTTATGAAAAATGGCTAATGAACATAGGAATTACAGGTTTCTGTTGAGACTGGTATTTGCAGGAACCTTGGAGTTAAGATGGTAAAGCTCTGTACTATGGTGCTGAAAGTATCATTTGCTATCCCTGATAATGGCATGTGGAGGGGACAGGCAGGTGTATGGAATAAGATCCTTAATTTAGTGAGCTAAAATCCTCTAGTGATTCTTCCCAAACCACATGCCATTCTTACAGGCTTAATTCTGGATCTTTTATGTAATTGACATATGTGTTGAACGGTATGTAGGTACACACTGCCTTTTACTTAGTATGTTGCATTTATTCTACCTTGGGAGTAGGTGTTTCCCAAGGGTATAGGCCCAACCATTTATATAAGTAAATCCATGTATTTATATCTTTATACTGGTGACAGTCTAGCAGAATTTTCAGAAGTTTTCATGATCCATTGCTAACTTTGAGCACTCAGCAGCTGATCTTCCAGTGATCTGCCACACACCACCCCTCTATCCATCTCTTTTCTGGTCACCCCCTACTATAATGACCTTCCACCATAGCTTTTCCATCTCTGCACCTAACAGGTGGTCACAAATAGCAATCACCAATTCTATAGATTCTATAGACCAGAGCTTTTAGCACCAACCTTACCCCCTTTCTTCTATCACTTTAGTAAGAATTTGACCTACTGAATAGGATGGGCAGTACTCAAGTTAGTTTAGGTGTTTTCAGCTTAATTTACAAAATCTGAAGCCAAGCTCCAGAAGAAGTAATGTAAGGTAGTCTTTAAAATACATCATAAAAATGTGCATGTTGAAGTACAAAGTCTGTTTGTCCACACATACCACACAATGAAAAAACTACTGAAAATTAGCTGTAAAAAATTAAATTACCTGTTAGGGCAAATAAAGTTTTGTAATGCTGTTTAAGAAATTTCCAGTTGCAATGTCGGAGTCTATGTAATATCCATAATAGAGCTAATTAAGAGGTCGCAGAGGCTGGTAGTCTGTAATACCATGCACTGAGGGTCATTGATCAGCCAATGTGAATTGTTCTGATGATACAATAAATGCTTCTATCTTCCGTTTAATTATAAACCTGTGCTGGCTTTACAGTTGTAGTACAATGGAAAGCTTAACATCTCTATCTTGATTATGCAGTTTAGTTTTTAACTTTTAATAAACTTCACTTAGTGACAAATGTCTAGTTCACTGCTGAACTTTATACACAAGTTAGTGGCTAGGCTGGGATCTTGATATTTTAGACTATTGTTTCTGAAAAGAAAGAAAAAAATAGGAAATGAAAGTGGCCTGTTTCAGCAGTCACAATGGGTTTGACTTTGATAAAACAACAAAGATTATTTATGACAAATGATTACAAGAGATTTTGGAAGCAAATAACAAAAGGAAAGCAGGAAAAGACCTGTAGTTAGTCCCAACTGTTCACTCTACTGAAAGACCTCTAGCACTAATAAAGCCTGGGGGAACTGAAATCATTATTCACCTAATAAAAATCTGAAAGACAGTTAGCTGAAAGACAGTTTCAAGACCATAGACCACACCCAAGTGAAAACAACAACACATCCAAGGACTAACAATGCAGATAAAACTGTGTTTCTATGTATGAACTTGGCACTCAATTAAAATAACAGATGGGAGATCAATGATCAATTACTGACATGAAGCTGCACAGTGAGCTACTGAGTGCAAGCTTTGGGGAAATTTGTGTTAAGCAAGAACTCTGAACAATGAGAATAATTTTGAAATGAAAAAAATATATATATCTTCTCTGAACCTCTCTGAGCTCTGGATGGCAGATCAAGGATTCTGTCTGAAGGGAACAGTATATATGATATCATAAGATCACAGAAAAGACAGCAAGCAAAAGCAATGGAAAAATAAACAACCCTCCCTCCCCCCCAAAAAAGACAAACAAAACCCCCACGTTTGCTTTTACTATTTGATTAAAAAGTTTTCCAACACCAAGCTCCTGGCTTAACACCTATCAGTACAAACAATGTTCATTATGTGGATGTATATATTTAGAGAGCCTGTGGGATCAGGTGTTGAAATAAGATGATGACTAGGACTCTATAAATTGATACCAGTCAGCTGTGTGTTCTTCGGAAACCCGGGTGCAATATCCAGCCTGTCTGACTCATAAAAGATACCCCCCCCCACCCCTCACCAGCCTCTGCTTAAACCAAAACCTATCAGAGAAAACAATCTGTTTGTTCAAACTGGGAACTGAAAACAATGTACTACAATAAGCTACATGCATCACTGGAAGCCATTACAAAATTCTGTAAAGCTAGATCAGTGCCTTATGCAGGGGGAGATGCTGTGAATGAGCAGCTCAAATAGAAGCATAATCTCTGTTGCTCACAGTGAATGGCTGCATCATTTGTATGAGTATCTAAAACAGATGGTGACGTACTAATTTATGTGATTAGAGCAACAATTAATCCTTTTGCAGACATAGATCAACACCCTAGTTCCAAAATCCAATATTTGTTTGCACTGTTAAGAGGAAATACATTTGTCAGCTTCTAGATTTGACACAGCTTAGCTAGCAGGAAGCATTGGATATTAAATCATGGCCTATTATCTCATAATCAACACATTATGTAAGCACTGCCAGTTACTCTGCTATGTAGCTAGTTCACCAATGTTACTGTTTGTTTCTTTGTTTTTCTTAACAAATAATAATCAGCCAATGTGACTTGTTCTTATGAAGTAATGTTTCTATCTTGCATTTCACTGGTTACATGACTTGTCACATAATATCTTTGTGGAGATCTAATTCATAGGGAAAATTCCAGAAAAATGGAAAAATAACTTAAGGAATTTTAAAGTTAGAGAATTTCAGAAATTTCCCTGTTTATGTATTGAAAATATTCTTAACTTTTTGGGGGGCATTTTATTATTCAAGTGCCTTGCCCACCTATAAACTCCGATTTTATTTCATTGACCAAGCCAAAGAAAAATGCTTCCCCCCTTCCCGTGTGTGTGTCTGCCTGTTTTGGAAGAAGAATGGAGGGTTGAGGCTGGAAAGGGGTTGGACTGTTTGTTTTATGGATCCCATATCAACATCCAAGTCTCTTCTCTTTTCCTTTGTCTTGCCTACCCTTGGTTTTGATACCCAGCTACCTTCTCTCGTGGGAGGAGTTCGGCAGGTATAATGTCTCTATGTGTCCCCAACAGCAGGCAAGTGACAACTCTAGGCAGGGAAAGGTGTTTCCTGACTATTCCAGCATGCGAGGTTTTTGCCCTGCATTTTAAGTGCACAGTATTTTGCAAGGTTTTGGAGACCATACTAGGGGAGACAGGTGGAATCCAGGTTCTGGTTCCGCATGTAGTGATACCTTCCATTCTCTGGGGCAAGGCCAAATCCCTTCCTTTCCTGGGGAAATGATTAATTCTGTAATAGGCTCTTCAGTTCCATTGCAGCAAGCCATGATACCTACTGTTTTAATGTATGGGCAGTTTGGAAAGAGAATTGCAGGGGAACACTGAAGACATGAGCAGCCTACCTCACTACTCAAATGGGAAGTGATGCTTCCAGGTGGTGAACAGATGATTCCACTATCTCCCTGCACTACTCCCTTTAAGTAAACTAATACAACAAGTAGATAAAATGGCTGAACAAAGCCAGGAGAACACATCGGGCTATTTCACTGGAATGTATGGGACTGAGGATAAACTGATGGGTAGCCAAATATTATTCAGATAACAGCCTCTTTCCTCCCCATTCAGAAACAGAACCAACATTTTTTAGATGTTCTCCTCTGGGTTGCTGCAAACAAATCCTTTCCAACTCATTGTAAGTCAATGTTCTAGCCAAATAATACTAATGATATTGGGGCAAATCCTGAAGTTCTCTGTCAGATTTTTTTTCCAAATCAGTGGGAATTTGCCTTCGTAAGGATTAAGTAAAAATTCAGGATATCACTCATTGGTAGCCCTCACTAATATTGATAATTTCTCTTACAAGCATCCCATCCTCCCATCAACCTAGGAAATCTTATTCCTAACAAGCATCCATTGTTAGTGTAGCATGGCACCTCCCCTATCTCACTGGACTTAGCACTTCCCCCTACGGCGGTGGCAGAGTCAAGGGTAAATCAGGCCCACTCTGGACAGTGTTTGTCTTCTCCCTCTCTATGTTTACTTATCAGTATTTTCAAGGTATGTCTCTTGTCTGAAGGAAGGTGGTAATGGAAATTACCAAAAGGCAGAACAAAAGATGCAGGGACCCCAGCAAGTGTCCATTAAGAGACTTATTGGGGAACTTGGAGGGAAAGCCATTTTGAACCTGAGCAAGGTGAGGAAAGCTGCTGTAGGGGCAGTGTAGGAAAGAGGATGGAAGACCCTTCCTCCCTGCAGGAACACAAATTATACTTCAAGGATTGCCAAGGGTTAGGTGAGGGGCATTTCATTTGGGCTGTTTTATTGCTTTGCATGATCTGTACTCTTCCTGTTCTTTACATGGTTAAATATATGACTGTAAAAACTGTTAGATTATAAAAAGTGCACGTGTGTTGACTGCTTTGTAACTACTGTGTGCACATGAAAAAGAGTTAAACTGTAAACCAGAAGCTTCCTACCTGTTGGGTGGAGTTCAGGGAGAGAGGTTTGTATAAGCACCAGAAAGTATGAAGGGCCAATGCTACACCTAGAGGGGGCTAGGTGGCTAGACAGTGGGTTCTAACATTCAGAAGGGGATTCCAGATAGGAAGTCTGTGCCCTGAGTGTGCACCTCGGGGCTCTGAGATTGGAACCATAAATAGATGCCATGCAGGCTTCAGGAGCCTGAAACATGCTGGGGATACAGAACAAAAGAGCTAGGATTCACCTCACAGCAGTCTTAGTGAGTGACCAGGAAGAAGCCCTCTCTAGGATCTGTTACATTAGGCCTAGTGCTCATGTATTTCCATTTTAGTGTCACAACCACACCATCATGAATCATTTGCACTTGTAGAGATTATCCATCCAGAAAAAGATTGAGGCAAAATAATGGAGTAGTACGGAGAAGTAAAATTCATATACTGTCACTGCTCATGCTTATTCTGCTCTGGAGGAGGTCCGGAACCAGTGCAATCACTGTGAAAAAATTTCAAAAGCCCTGAATTCACTTTAAAGATAAACTGCAAAGTAAAAAATATACACTGACTTAAACACAGGTTACTGCACTGGATACCTCCACAGATGCGGTTGAGAAGAAATATAATATAATGATAGAAATATTTTGTAATGTATCTCTTTCATTCTTTTTTTCCCTTTATGATATGGTAACTCACTGAAGGTATTGCAGAATGCAATTTTGTAACATCGCAAATACCATAGATTATATAGGACAATGAAATAGCTAGACTGAAAAGCCCGTTATCAAATATTTGTTCCTCAAGCAGGTATTTATAGACTGTGATCAAATCACTCCTTCTCTTTGTTAAGGTAGTCAGTCAATCTATTTAGTTTAACAAGGAAGTTCAAGGCGTGACTTGATCACAGTCACTAAGTACCTACATTGGGAACAAGTATTTGATAATGGGGTCTGCAATAAAAATGGTATAACATGATCCAATAGCTGGAAGTTGAAGCTGGACATACTCAGATTGGAAAAAAGATGTAAATTTTCAACAGTGAGTATAATCAACCACTGGAACTATTTACCAAGCATTGTGGCACTGTCTCTGGCAATTTTTAAAATCAGGACTGGATTTTTTTTTCTAGAAAATATGCTCTAGGAATTATTTTGAGGAAGTTCTATGGCCTGTGTTATATGGGAGGTCTGACTAGATGATCGATATCAAGGGAAGAAGGGAGAATTGTGTATATATCTTCTGTGAACCAGAAATTAATAAAAAAGAATTAATGGGGGTGGTGGGGTGGAGAAGGTATTTTAAAAGAGTTAGCTAAAGCTTATTTCTGTCAAATTGCCTCCCCAGGACACTCCTTAAGCCTGATTAAGCTCATAAATCTGTAGCTAACTTTGTATTAACGTTTGCTTTGCAGATCACCCTTTTTGAAAACATTTTAATAAAAGGGTAGTATTAAAACTTCTGCAACTCAATGCAAAGTCTTTCTTCTATCCTTAATTAGTCTCGCGTAGCAGTGCACATGAACATGAGGCCTCTATATATCTTTGGAAAAATAGGATGAGTTAAAGAGTGGGTAGAACTCTTATTCCTATGTATCTTTGCTTTTGTAAATTGGTTATGATACCTTACAACTTCTTAGAACATAATTGTGTGAGGAAATACCACTCCCCAAAATGTCAGAGCATAGCAGCATGCAGTTTCAACTTAAGCCAGTCCAATGCTGCAGTGCAAAAAGGAAAGAAGGAAGTTAATATATTCCTACAACAGATATAGTGCTTGGAAAGTGTAATTACTTGTGAGAGATTTCTAGTAGTCTGTGAATGAACCCCTCAAGATAAGCACTCCTCCTTTAGGAGCTTCAAAAGAAAAAGAACAACAGAGAGACTGTATTCCTGTAAGAAAGCTCTTTGCAAAACCTAGCAATGTTGTGCCCATATTTGGATAATTTTAAATCCATTCTGTTGGCTGAATGAAATCCTGCAAAAAACTCTCAACATGTTGAAAAACATTCATATATCCCTCTGCTAAGCTAAAGTGCCACAAGTGTGCATTTTGTTGTCTTACAACAGGGTCTGTAAATTGCTTTAAGCTTATTCTCTGCAAGCTGCATTTTGTCTCTAATAGAGTTTCATGTTTGCTAGGTTAATGGGGCTGAACCACACTTAGCAGTGTTTTCTCTACAAATTTAGTTAAGTTACTAAATTAAGTCTCCTGTGTGAAAACAGTGCACTATCATGAAGTTGCTGTGCTATTTTTATGTCCTTTTTATAAAACAGAAAGGATACGGGAGGCTTTGTAGAAAGAGGTAATACATTTAATTCAAGAAATTAAAGGAGACAATACCTTTAATATTTAATGAACAATAAAAAGAAAGATTTAAAACAAGAACATAATCTAGCTACACTCTTTGAAGTATAAACCATATTCAACTCTACTAACAAATTTTATCCTTAAGAAGAAAACAAGTGAATCTTATTCTGGTAAAACAACACTAAAAGAAGGATCTAACAGTTCTCTTTTGACTGGTTCAACTAAAGGTTAATCTTTTTAGAGATATTTATTATTTCTGAGACCTAGTGAAAGTATACATGTCATAAACCATGGTCTTTTAGGCAATTACATTATACAATAGTTGGATATAATTTCCTAAGGTCTTGAAGAAAAAAGCCTCTCTGCAAGGCATCTGAAATGGAAACGCACAATACAGTTGTCACTATAAACTCAGCTATGATCCCACAGTGTGAACCATGACTAGCTCATTCAGTTACTGTAGGTATTCAGCACCCATCTTTAGTGTCACATCATTCTAGATTAACAAATAACTGACTTCTAGAACCAAAGTATTAAATGTGAAAGGCACAGTATCTATGGCTCTGGCTACCAGATCTTACAACTATTCCACACACTGTACATTGCACTGCTGTGTTTCTCTAGGGTACGTTTGCAGTGACAGAATACCACTCTGTGGTGCAGCATTCTCCATTCCCAATCTGTTTGTAAAAGGGGAAAGATATTTTTCTTTCAGTTATACCAAATTATATCTGCACTTACATGTCATTTTAAATGATCTCAGACATTGTGTTATGTCCCATGAGATACCAGCAAACACAAAGCCATCAGGTTTTATGTAAAAATATGAATTAAGAGGAAACCTTCTTGAATACAGAACTAGTATGCTAACTCAATTAAAGTACCACAAAACTGTCTTGGGAAGCTGGTGGAGAGAAAGAGGAATTTTATTTTCTTGAAGGAGATGAAATTTTCACTGATGTTAAGCAGAGAACACTTAACCTTTCTCAACATGAAAAATAACACTTTTATAATGACTCAGGCCTCAGCTCTGCAATGAGTTCTTTGCAGGCAAAGGCACTTGCTATAAAACAAAACTGAATTTTTGGTCAGTCTACCAAAATATGCCATGACTTCCTTTATACTCCCAGACATAATTTAAAAGTATGTTGTTTGTAGTTATTGTTAAGGATGCAATGAGAATGTTCCAGTAGCTTTCTATTACTTAGATGCTTAACAGCTTAACCCTTACAAAAAGTGTTTTCCTTATTTGAGTTGAACAACTAGGGGGAAAAACACTCTGCATTCCTAAAAATAACCCTTGGATATGAGCAGTTCAGTACCATATGATATAGCATTTGTCATGGCAGCTACTGATTTTTGTTTTATTCACATATTTACTCTGTTATTAAACAGTTGTAATCTCTTGACAAATAAGTCACAGATGTGTGGGAATTTCTATTGCATTTCTTTTTTCCCATCTAGTGGTGGCTAGTGACATATCAAAGTGAGTAGGCAAAAAATCATGTAAAGGGGCTGACAAAGGCAATTTAGAGCAGTAGATAAAGATTACTAAGTATCTGCTTCAGAACATGGAAGACACTGCCAGAAGACGCCTCCACTGATATTTTGTCATTATATATATGAAAATATGTAAGATGCAGAGAATAAATATAAGTGCTTGAAAAGACCTATTAAGCCATATTTTAAAGTGGTCTCTGCCAAGTCTCCATTTCCACATGCACAACTTTCCACACAGAAACACTGGTACAGTCACTTATTGACCAGTTTCACTATAAATAGGGGAATAGTGGGGGAAATTATTCATGAACGTATTGGCAAAAAGTAGAACAATTCAATTCAACTATGTCTGTACCCTCTGTAGTTAAATTTTGCAAGCATTCATACTTTTTAGAAGTTGTTCTTTTTTATTTATTTGTTCACACAAATGTATAGTAAAGTGTTTTTGTTTGTACAAATATAAGTATGCATGGTGAACACAAACCTTCATGTCCAGGTGAAGGACTTTCTGCTCATCTCCTTGCATTTATGTCAGAAGGCTATTGATGACTGAATGCATGAGTGGTTTAGGTGGCTAGGAGAGTCAAGGCGAGTATTTAAAAATGAGTCTTTTTCAAACAAAATAAATACATTCACCATCAGACTGAACAAAATCTGGATAAGTTTTATTCAGAATGGCTAGACATTAGCTTGGAGGAATCAGTCCTTAGGGAAAACTGCCTTATGGAAACAACTCTGCACATTTACATAGAACCTCTGAAGAATGATGGGTGCCTACTCATGTGACATTGAAGTGCTGCTGTTCTTTGGAATTGGTACAGATAGTCATAAATGGTGATAGAACATGAAGATCAGTAATTAACAAAGCAGTTTCCTAACTTCCTCTCAACCAGGCCATAATTATGCTTCTGGGACCATTATTAAATGACAGACATAAGGTAACCACATTTTTGTATATAGCGCTGTGCACATATATGTGAATAACTGTTGTGATAAGAGATATGTGATAGCATGACTTAAAATGAAGGCCAGTAGATTCATTCTATTCGTTTGGCAAATGTATGAATTAATGAGCATGATTATCTTTTCACTTACACTAGTGTAAATTCATAGTCACTCTACTCTAGTCCATTCAGTTACACCAGTGTAAGTGTTTTGAAGAATCAGGCCCAATCTGTGTTGCTGTTTACAGGATGGGGGGGAGGGGAATACATAGGAACTTTCCAAACCCCCTTCTGACCCCCTGATATTTTTAAATCTGGGCTCTAAAATACACAGCTGAATATGATGCACTTTATTTAGAACAAAGATGGCACCTTGATTCCTGCTATGTCTCATTCCCTACAGTGCTTCAGTAACCATGTTTCTGTCATTGTTCCTTTAAACAGTAGTAGTAGAGATTTTTTTGTTTTTTTGTTTTCTTTTTCCCAAAGAGTGGAACTGCTGTCCACTGACTGCAGCTAGTCTGGGACTTGCAGGAAAAAAAAGTTCACAAACCCTTGAAGCATGCTCAGTAGGGCATCTCCAAGGGTGGGGGACAGTTCCACACCCAAGTATCTTAAAGAAAAAGAAAAAATGCCAAACTCTTCAGTTAGTTCAACTAGACCCAGAAGGAGAGAGCTATACCAGAGAGGAGGTGAGGGTCTCTGCCTTGAGGATTGATGCTCACATGCCTGCTTTCACTATTCACAGCAAGAAGATAATTAGAAAGATACTAGCTTATTTAAAGAACTGGGTGCTTGCTGCTCTCCTGATGGTTTGGTGATAAGGGAAGGGAACCTGAGGCACAGAGAGGATGACTACCCAACCCAGTATGAGTGGCAAGACTGAGAATAGAACTGTGGTCTTGGTCTCCTGACTCCCAGTCCAGAGCCTACTCCCACTAGGCCATGCCATTTCCCTATGTACAGCTGTAGTCTCATCACAGGACACCTATAGTGGAATTACATTTACTCATGAAACCTGTGTTGGAAACATAGCTTGCAACAATAAATGTAGCTATTAAAATATAGCAGTTAAAAGATTTTTTGTAGCTGCAGAGATCTGAGAAAATAGTTATAATGGAGACTGGCAACTCTTGAATAATTTGAACACATTAATTTATTCCACTATATGTTGAAAATGACAGAAATATTTGTATCATGTGTCCCAAATGACACTTCATGTGACATGCTTTTCATGTCAGAGCACATTTATAACACCTATTGTATGTAGTGATCCAGATAATTTTTTCCGGCGTATTCAGTGACATCATCCAAGAAAACACTGATTAGGGCTTTCACCCTTTTCTATGGGCCAATTACTAAACCCATTTACACTGAAATCAGTGCAGTTGTGTCAAATTTGGGCCATAGTAAATGAAATCAGTTTCTGGCCCTGTGCGGAAGCTGGTTGTTGTGGTCTCCTTTCCCCCAGATTTGCCAATTTGTGTGTTAAAAGGGTGTGAGAAGAGCATACGGCATGGAAGAGGGCCTACTGTGTTGCCCAGGTATAGGGCCCATGTCACAGGAGTGGGTCCCTTGGGTTTTTTGGTTAGTTACAATGCTAAGGACTATTGTCTGCTAGGTTATTCTCCAATGTGAGTACAATACAATATTGTATTTCAATAAAACCTGTGGCTTTTAATTCAGTTCTCAGTGGATTTGCATCTCTGAATGGTATGGGAAGAACATGCATCACCAAGTTACCATAGAAGATACAAGTATCACATTAGTAATTAATATTATTCAGATTATAAACAGCCCTTCTAACAATGAGTCCCTTGCACCTGTTATCAAGGTGAATACAAGCATGAGCAATACCATGCTGGAAAAATCATGAAAAAAATGTTCATATCCACCACCTTGTCATCATTTAGTTGATTTAATCAATTAGTAGAAGTCTAGGCATGTAATAACACACACAGCTATTATATTTGGCACAGATTGTTCAAAATTATTAAAGTAGTTAAAACACGAACAGGTGCTTAAAAAGTTGTATAAATTAGGTAAAAATGTAACTCCGCATTCTTTGGAGTGCTTGTTAAGCTTTTTATTTCTCTGTTAATTAAAAGTTTCCAATGTCAGTTGTGTATCCATTTTCAGATAAAGTGCTGTAGTAATTAGATCCTGTCTATTAACAGATCCTGTCTATTAACAAAATGTAGTATATTTTAGTAGGATACTTTTCCTTGCTTATTAATCTGCCACCAAAAATTATCTACAGGAAGGTTTTTCTACTTGTAAATTCTTTGATCATGTAATCTACACAATTTAACCTGATACCAGAGGACACTGCTTCAGATATTTTGTTTTAAATGTATATCTTTTTAAAAAAAAATAAGTTTTATACAGATGCATTCAATTTTCTCAACTGCAATAAGTCTAGATTAGAATATATTATCACATGAAAGGTGAACCCCAAACCCTTCAGTCCTGCCAAACATGTACTATGTTCCCAGGAGAACAGTGTCTGGGTTTATGTTTTGCAAAACACAGTAAGACATGTATGGTCTCCTGCAATGTCAGTGAATGTGCATCTCATCTATGTATTGATGCAAACATGCACAAACATATGATCTACATATTCATGGAGATAGGACAGTGTTTGGCAGCTGGGCAGAGGATCATGGTGCTCACAGGATGATCGGGGAACAGGGATGGTCAGACGCTGATCTGTGTTGTAGATCAGGTTGATGAGTTTACTTCTCAAAGTGGACATCTTAGCAAGAAGGGGAAGGTGTAGGTTCAAGCTGGGAAGGGACATGAAATTAGAACTTCTGTTTTATTATATGTTTTCTCTATATTGTTTATGCTTAAATATACTCTGCTTTGAAACAACTGTTTGGTTACTGGTAACTGCTGGCATAAACTGTCCATAGCCTTTTGAGAGAAAGCAAATCTCTGATGCTGGATGTCAGTTCTACCCACTGTGGCAATCACTGTAAATTGTAAAGTGGCTGCAGCCAAAAAGCCCAGTCAGTGTAGAGAAAGATGCAGGTCTCTATCGAGATAGAGGTGATTGCTAAATGCCTGAGTCGGCATTCCTTGAGCAGACCACAGAGAGGGGACAGAGGTGCAAATATCCTGAAATTGTAAGACAAGAGTAAGACAATATAAATATTAGGGATTTTTCTCTCTTTCTTACTTGTATTCACCTTTTACACAAAATATCTGCTTCCAGAGTAGTGATGGGCCAAGTATTCCATTTACTGGCTGGCACCCCAACACCACAGATATAACCATGATTCATCAATGCCAAGTTTACCAACTAATTTCTTTCCCCAGAGCGTTCTTCATATTAACCAATAGCCAAATTGAGCTGAGGCAAGTTGTCATATGTCAACTTAACTGCAAGCAACATTTTACAAACACAGCTGAAAATATACACCCATATTCTGCCCTCATATATTCACACATGCAAATACCAATGAAATCATTGGGAACTGTGCCTGCAGAACTGAGGGCAGAATTGGGCTCCATATTTCTTAAGACAATTTAGTTTATGGAAGATAAATAAGGAATTTTCTATCTACTTGATATTCTCTGTTGCTTTGAGCAGGTGTCTGTCAGTTATAATTTTATGAAAAATGTTCATCAGGATGGTGCTCACATACCACATTGTTGAGTGATGTAAAAATGTCTACATGCATAAGGAGAGAGAGAGAGAGACACTCCTTGTTTCCTTGGTTTAGTAGTGCTATATTGCCAATTGTGCAACTTTAAAAAATTGTGAGATGGATAAGAATAAAAAAAATCCTGTGAATGGCTTAAAAATGAGATTTTGTAATAATTATTTTTTAAGAAAAATCTGATTTTTGAACTCAGGGGCAATCACCCCTTTATAGAATCATAGAATGTCAGGGTTGGAAGGGACCTCAGGAGATCATCTAGGTCAACCCCCTGCTCAAAGCAAGGCCAGTCCCCAGACAGATTTTTGCCCCAGATCCCTAAATGGCCCCCTCAAGAATTGAACTCACAATCCTGGGTTTAGCAGGCCAAAGCTGAAAACACCAAGCTTTAATTGCTAAAATATAGCACCTATAGAATACACTTCCAAGTACTCAAGGATGGAATAGAATCTATATCCTGACTTCCTGTCATGCTCTATACTTATCAAAATCCTTTTCATGTCCTCTTTCCTTAATTTAGCTCCTCCTGATTTTCTTTGAACTTAAATTACCTTCACCTCTCATTCTCCACCCACCTTCCAACATCAAGGACCCAATTGTTTGAATGTGCTAAGGGTTTTCAGATGGATCAGGTTCTTGGTCACGGTCACTCTTATAGTGTCCATATATATTATAGAGCAACAGTACACTCCGAGTAGGAATTACTTTTATTTCATGTTCTGAGAAATCACAAAACAGTACAATACAAAAATAAAAAACAAGGACCTGGTCCTGCAAATATTTATACAGGGGCTAACTTAACCCACTTAGAGCATACCATTGATTTAACTGGGAATACTCAGATGGTTTAACATTAAATACCTTCTGTGAAACTCCCAACAGTGACCACAAGTCCATGAGTAGCATCCTCAGGGCAGACTGTTAAAAACCATAAACCACGAACTGCAAATTGGCTGTGAGTTCTAAACTTAGATTTCACCAACCAACTGCACCAAGTGTAAACTCCTCAGGAACTTTAGCAGCTTTAACATGGAGCCACAGACAGTCTGCTTGGGCAGCATGTTCTGTCTTGCCATTCAGGTGAGCATACCTCTGTGATAGATGGCTCCTTACACCAAGAATCACAGCAATATTTAGGTTAACCCTCATCCAAAAGGACCAGTGATTTACCCCAGGACAATTGTGCTTTAAGTCTCACACCAAAGACAACACTGGTGTTCAATGCTATAGTAAATCATAGGAAGATTAAACAGGAAAAGGAAATTAGACAGTTATTTACAAGGTTGAAGCAAGCCAATACAGATACACAAATGAGTTACAGTCTTAGATTTCAAAGGGTAACAGAAACTTCTACAATCAGAAAGTTCTATTTGTCCTTTCGGGGTAACCCAGGCTAAGCAGCTGGAGATCTCTTGTTTATGCCAGAAACACCTTGTCCCCCCAGACTTCAAGTAGCATAGAAAGCTCATGTTTCCATGTTGTTTTTTTTAATCCCGCCCCTGTCATGTGCTCTGAGCTGCAAATTCAGCTGATAGAAGTGCATGACTCATCTTCAAAGGGAGGAGAGCAGAACAATAATAAATCTTTAATCCTTTTGTTGACAGTTTCTCATCCAGATGAAAGGAGTTTCCCATTGTAAGATCCACCCATAACTCATCTGGTATGAATGGGTCTCCTCTTTTGTGAGGGCCTGTAGAAGAGCAGCTCTTCACATGAATTAATGTCCCCTTCCTGTATGAAAATGCATACAATCCCAGAAACTCAGAATGCAACTGTTCAAATATTACATTGCAGTAAGGAACACAAATATTACAAATAGCAGTGGTTCAAGGATGGTGGTATGATCAGGTATGCAATACCACTAAGATATTTATAGCTTGTACAACATACTGGAAAGACAAAGGAAGAACCCACCCACAGCCCTTTCATGGAGCTGCATCTCCTGGGTCCTGCCTGGAATCTGTACAGCAGCCGGAGGAGCTGCTGGCTCTACGTTCTGCTCCCACAGGGCTATCCTGGGAACCGCAGCAGCAAAAGGAGCAGAATGTGGGGCTTCCAGGCAGCCCCAGCCAGTAGCTTCTCCAGCACATCGGTACTGCCGCCAGCCCCGTCCCCAGCCCTGTCCTCTTGCAGGTCTGCTGTACAGCTTCCAGGCAGAAGGACTCAGGAGATGTGGCTGCATGAAAGGGCTGGGGAGTGGTACAGCCATGCTGGAGGAGTTGCATGTTCCTGTCCTTTCGCCACTGCGGTTCCTGGGATAGCCCTGTGGTTCAGGGCTCTCCGGGGAACTGCAGCCCCAAAAGGAGCAGAATGTGGGGCTGCCAGGCAGCCCCATGCCAGCAGCTCCTCCAGCGCAGCTGTACTGCCCCCAGCCCAATCCCCAGGCCTTCCATGCAGCTTCATCTCCTCAGTCCTGCTGCCTGGGGCCTGTACAGCAGAAATTTCTAGCACAGCAGGAGGAGGATAGATCCCCTCCCAGGTAACATGGGATGGATGTGGATCATGGGGAAGGGATGGGGAGAGGTAGGGGCCCTGGTCTGTGGGGTGGATCAGGAAGAAGTCACGTTGGGGGTCACGTGGGGAGGTCACTTGTCCCTTACACATCCCTGTGACCCTCCCATGGGTGCAGCATACCAGTAAGAAATCATTTCTACTTGCACCACTGCAAATAAGATTAATGCATTCAGCAACTCAGAATTACTCAATACAGTCTAAACATTCAGTTTCTTATGAATCTAATACCTAATTTATCAATATTAAACCATAAGTAAGCCAGATATGTATCTGTTAGTGTCCAGCTAAGACATGGGGACCTTGGCATGAGCTGGAATCTGGACTGCCAGTGTCACACCTATTTTTAGTACCTTTCTATGACTGGAACCTAGAGCTGGTCAAAAATGGGGAAAAAATGTGAAAAATTTGGCAGAAAAACATTTTTGTTTTCCTAAAGTCTCCAAACATATCCAACCAGCTATACAGCATGTCAAAAATAAATTCTGTAGATTTGTTTTCTTATCAAAATGCCTAACTTTTCAAAAAGTTCCAAGGAGCTTTAGTAAGTATTTTTGAGAGAATGTGGTGTATGTTGCCTCCACAGTATGCTGCAACAACTTTTCCTTGCAATAGGGCAGCTGTCTCTACACTCATCAGAATTCTAGGGCAAATCCAGTCTCTACTTACCAGCATAAGTCAGAAGTAACATCATTAACTTCAATGAAGTTATGTCACTGTAAAAGCACAGTAAGTGAGAGGAGTCATCCACTGGAATTGTAAAGGCACATACACAAAAAATAGGATCATGACAGTCCTAAACAAGCACATACATCCTGTTCATTATAACACTGCCATAGGAATTCTGTACAAGACGGATTAAGAATTTCAAAGACAGGTGCTTAAAGTTATTCACCTAACCAAAAGCAGCCTGAATTTTACACATACTGAGCACTTGCAGTTCTCATTGATTTAAGTTTTATCTGGGTGCCTAAATATGGATTTATATACCAATTTAAGCTACACAGTTTAGAAAAAATGGCCTAAGCTCCTATCTTTAGGTGTGTATAACTTTTTAGGAAAATATTTATCTTGATCTCAGCACAATGGAAATTATTTTTAAAGCTCTGGCAAAATTCATATAATGTTTTCTTGAGTTCATTGTGGGAGGGGAGAAGCATTGATGTTGGACTTCGGATTCTGTATGAATAACTCAGTTATTTGTTCATAGATTTTTATACTTACTTATTCAAGGAATATTTTCAAAATAGATGAGCTGGGTCGAAATGTGGGACAGGCTACTGTTTAACAGAAAAATGAAGCTTTGGATCATAAGGTGGCATATCATAGACTCTTATGAATGGTCTGACAGTCATAGAAAAGTGTCACTTGGGATGATCTGAGAACTATCTTGCCATTTAAAGCAGTTCAAACCCAGTTCACTGTTCAAGTTCCACTTTCAAAATGGAAGAGGATAAGGACAGTGGCAAAGGTGACATGGAGAAGTTATTTGTAGAGAAATTAAGCTATAAGTCAAGGACTGGGATGGCCTGGGATCTTCAGAATGGTCTACCAATCGTAAAGACATTCATACATCCTAAAATCTGTTCTTGAATCAAGTGAAGAGGCAGTTACATTATGTAGGACTGGGTGTATAAAAATATATATTTAAATATGTAACTAGATATTCTTACCTAATTCATTCTCATATACCTGACTAAAATATGTAAACATTTTAATGGTTTTTTTCGTGATTAACTTTTAAAATCTTCAACAAGTAACTGAGAACAAAGAAATAATGTCAACCTTGTCTTCATGTCTTAAGGAAAGGCAATGTTGTGTTATGGGTTTTTTGTTTTTTTTTTTTATAAAAGATCATTAGGATTACCCAGGTAATTATATGCATGTCATTCTGATATCAATCCTGGGCAAGATAATGGAGCAGCTAGTACAGGACTAAATTAATAAAGAATTAAATAAGGGTAACATAGTTAATGCCAATTAATATGGGGTACGGAAATAGATCCTGTCAAATTAGCCTGATATCTTTTTTTTTGCTGAGATTACAAGTCTGGTAGATAAAGATAATCATATACTGAGACTTCTGTAAGGCATTTGATTTGGTATTGCACAACATTTTGGTTACAAAATTAGAATGATACAGAAGTAACATGGCATACATTAAATGGATTAAAAGATGGCTAACTGATGGGTCTCAAAATTTAATTGTAAATGGGGAATCATCATCAAGTGGGTGTGCTTTCAGTGAGGTCCCACAGGAATCAGTTCTTGGCCTTATGTTACTTAATGCCTTTATTATTTTTTTGTTTAAAATCGATGACCTAGAATAAAACATAATTTCATCACTGATGAAATTTGCAGATGAAAAAATATTGGGGGAGTGGTAAATAAAAACAATATGTCACTCTGATACAGAATGACTTGGATTACTTAGCAAGCTTGGCACAAGCAAATAGTATATATTTTAATATGGCTTACTGTAAATGTATAGATCTTGGAACAAAGAACGGACTATCTTTTAAAGCAATGATTCTGAAAACATTTTGGGGGTTATGATCAATAATCAACTGAACATAGGCTCCCAGTACGACACTGTGGCCAAAAGGAATAATGCAATCCTTGGATGCATAAACAAGGGAATCTTGAGTAAGAACAGAGAGGGTTACTTCTCTATTTGGCATTGGTGTGATGACTGCTAGATATACCGTGTGCAGCTTCGGTGTCCACAATTCAAGAAGGATGTTGGTAAATTGGAAAGGGTTCACCTTACCAATGGTCATGATGGATTCTCCATTACTGACAATTTCTAAATCAATATTGAATGTTTTTTTCTGAAAGATATGATCTATTAATTGTTTGGGGGAAGTACGATAACCTGTGTTATACAGGAGATTAGACTAGACGATAATAATGTCCCTTCTGGCCTTTGGAATATATGAAAAGAGAAGAGCCACAAGAATGATGAAAGGATTAGAAAATATTCCTTATTGTGATAGACTCAAGGAGCTCAATCTTTTTAGCGTAACAAAGAGAAGGTTAAAAGGTAATCACATTTTATAAGCACTTACATGGGAAATAAATAATGGGCTCTTCAATCTAGCAGACAAAGACATAACGTGATCCAATGGCTGGAAGTTGAAACTAAATAAATTCAGACTGGAAATAAGATGTATTTTTTAACAGTGAGGGTAAATGTCCATCGGAACAACTTACTTGGTCATGGTGGGTCCGGCGAGTAGTGGCACAGGCTAGCCATCCAGAGTACCCAGTTGATTTGTACTCAGGATTGTTAGCACATGCCACTGTTCACTGCTGCCTGTACTACTGTTGATATGCTACTGTTTTTAGCATACTAGCTCAGTGATAACTAGCATGAGTATGTCTACATGACCTGGGAATCACATCACAAGCTCAAAATGTAGAACTCATGGGGAAGTTCCTTTAGCAGCAGAGAAGAGGGAGGTAGTCCCTGAGGATCACCTGTCAGGCTTTGCTGTGTTTCACTCAGTTTGCTTTGAGGCAGAAACCAAGCATGCAGAAATTAATTCTATTAAGTGCTTGAAAGTTATGAGTATGTAAAAAACTAGAGGTTATAATAGAAACTGTTCCGGAATTTATCTATAGCCTGCTTACCTGGTGCTATTAATTTTAATTTAAAACATCACACCATGCTGTAGGCAAACAGGCTTAATTTTATTCTGTAGGTCTTAGCCAATTGGACTCTGGCATATGACTTCACCAGCAGAGGGTATGATACAGCATCAGACTGAAAGCTAGTGACCCAAAGTGAGCTTGGAATTAATGGTATCTGTTGCCACAAAAATATTTGTAAAATTAATCTAATCCTGATGTACAAATATCATCTCTCAATTTAGTACTATGAGAGAAACACCAGGAATTTATTCATAGTTCAATGGGGTGATGCTAAGGTGTACCTAATTCAGAATTTTTATGGTACCCCCCTGCTACTTCAGCTAACATGCCAACATCAAGCTTTCTGCTTTTGCAAGCTGACTGCACTATTTCCCTAATACCTCTCTTCCTCCATATGTGCAGCCCATACCTGTAAGTAATGCAAAAGGCACTTTCATAAATCAAATTCCATCACATCACAGTTTTGCTTGCGGAATTACTTTCTGTGAAATATGCTGGAAGTGGAAATGTGTCTCAGATTTAACTGCACTACCAGCTGACAAGGTGACTTTTTTTTATTAGTTCTTTCTGAAATTCTATAGTTGGTACCAGATGTTCTTTTTTTTTTAAATAAAATAACATTGGATGAAGATCACTGCTTTTAACAATAACGAAGTCGACGCTTATTGGCTGCTGTTAGCATCCCTACAATGGCCATGTCAGAGTGGCGAGAATAACATAGAACTCAGAACCCAAAGTTCAGTGATGTATTATAATCAAATCCATATTATGCAACAACAGGACCCTAATAAAACAGATTTTCAATATGAAATTCAGTTGTTTCAGGCATTTAATCCACTCATCAATGTAATATGAATTTGGAGAGTAAAACTGTTTTTTTTTTTTAAACCACTGAAGTGGTTTACCAAAATGTCTGTTTTAATTTGCTTTCTGAATAGATAATACCACAGGTGATGTTGGTGACATATGCAAAGCTGCTGTTTTCTTTAAGCATCTGTGTATAATAAATAATAAATGAAACACTCTACAATAACGTAATGCAGATAAGTCATCTGAGTACAGGAATTAAATGTGAAACAGATGCTTTAAGATTTAGCTATTTTGCCAAGATGACACAGTGTAGTACAAGGACACTGTAGGGACAGCTGTTATGCACACTGGGTGCCAGCTGCAAATATGAGATACCTTTCTGAAAGCAATTCAAATTTACTATAAATCCGTTGTTAATAAGTTACTCCTAGACTTCAAAAGACTCTAGCAATAATTAGACTTTTGAAGTAATGAGTATACTAGACTCATTGACAAGCTCTAATATGCTACCTACACTTTAGCTGAGATTTACAGTGAATGGTTATTCTCAATAATATTTCAGTTATGGCCTTGGTTACTAGGTAATAATGCTATCATAGTATTCCAATTTTTGCTACTTATAGTATAAGGAATAACAAGGGTATTGTGGTAATGTTATCAAAGGTGAAATTAGAAATTCTATACAGTAACCTTATGTAATGACAACAGCCTAAAGGATGAAAAAGTGACCAAAAATGGAATATAATTAGAGATGGGATTTTCTAATGTAGGCATCAGTTAAAGAAGTTACTTGAGCATGTGCCAACCGGAAGCACTTCAGCAGGACTTCTCACATGCTTCAAGTTAAGCACATGCTTAAGTATCCTGTTGAACTGGAGCCATACCAAAGGAATCCTCACTTCTTGAGACTGGCTGATGGATTTACCAAACCCATACTAGCACAGAAGCATCTGATACTCTTCACCCTTTAGAAGCCATATTCCTACACCCTATACTCCTCCTATGAGTTATTGTAACTAAAATATTTGTGATTTTTTTCCTTCTACAGAAGTATTCTTTTATTTGAGGCTGGGGCAGGGGGAAAGTTAGTGTCAATCACTCACTGCAAAAAGGAAAGCACAAGGCAACAAGTTCTAAGCCTTCTTTACATTTAAAAAACAAATTCCAAGTGTCTCTCAGAGGATGAACTGTAAAGCTACATTCTTTCATCAAAAGAATCCTGGCCAAAATATATAGAAAAGGATGAATTTCAAAGCACTCCGGGGGGAATATACGAAGCATACAGATTAATAGAAAATAAGATTTGTTTATTCCCCAAGGGGTGCTGCTTCATTTGCTTCATTGTTATTATGGATGATTTACTGCTCATGTGGCCAAAAAGGAAAAAGAGCAGAAATGCTGCAACAATGGAGAATATGACTTAAGAATGAACAAGACAGATTGCTGCCACAATCTGCTACTCATTATTGGGGTAAACTAGTTTGGGAGCATTTCTGAAGTATGTAATTCGTAGAGTTCTTTAGCGGACGAACTATGTAAGGAGCTGCTGAAGCAATTGGATTTAGGGTTTGGGGGGCCCCAGTACATGCTATGTACTAATTTAGGGCCCTTTTTTTTTTTTAACCTGAGGATTCTCAATGACTTTAGAAGGAACACATTTTTGACAACTGATTTTTGGCTGATGCTGTCTCCTGTTTCATGTACTGTATTTAAGAGGACTTTAAAGAGTAAAGTGTGCAAGTGTATAGTCCACAATTTTCTAAATGTATGTGCACATACGGGGATGAAATTATACATAATAATTAATAAAAATCAGTTTTCCTGTCATATAATCATTATATTTTGTGAAGACCAGTGTCAGGGCTATTAACTCTCCAAATTCCCTCAAAATATTTAGTCCAGTAGCATGCCTCAGAAACTTTCTTGTTAGATTTAGATATTCTTTCCCATTTACTAATTTGGCACCTGATCCCACTTCAGTAGGAGCTGGATAAAGCTCTAGGAGATTAAAAATCTGATCCTACACCATTTCAGTCAATGGCAACTTTACTTTTCTGCATGCAGGATCAGGCCCTTTTGAAAGCAGCCATTCAGTGTGATACTGTTGCGCTGGTATGGTTCCTGTACCTTTAGAATCCTAGCACTCTAGTCCAGTGAACTATTCAGATCTGCTATAGGCCAGATTGGGACTGAAAAGTGCCTGGATAAATGGCTTTCCCTTGTTTTGTACATTTACCCATTCTACAATTGGTTACTAATGTTTATTTTAAACCCAGATTTTATCTGTGCTCAACAGATCTGCCTTTTTTAAAACTGCATTGACTAAGGCATTGTCTGCACTGTGGAGGTAAGTCGACCTAAGTTACGCAACTCCAGCTATGTGAATATTGTAGCTGGAGTGGACAAAGCTTAGGTTGACTTACTACAGTGCCTACACTATGCTGTGTTGACAGGAGACACTCTCCTGTTGACTTACTTTATGCTTCTTATTCCAGTGGGGTACTCGAGTCAACGAGTCACTACTGAGCTCCAGGATATTCTAATGTGTGGGGGAGGCTCCCTCAATCTCCCCATTGAAGCTGTTCCACTATGCAGAAGTAATTAAATATCCATTGGAGCCAGAGGTCTCCCATCTCTCAGAGGGTGCCCTAACCTCTGGTTGTAAAATAATTCTCTCTCTCCAGTCCAATGATTACTTAGATATTTATCGATGGTGCAAAACAGCTTAAAACTGAGATAGAGGCCCCTAAGTCTGAGTTGTATGCCCCTAAGTACCTTTATGGATCTGGGCCTGAGTCTCTTCTTTCTTTAAACTGGGATTCAATACAACTGAATGTCACAACATATTTAGGCCTGTTTTAGACTATGTTTTGTCAGTGAACCAATGTAAACATAATAGTTTCCTGATGAGTAAGGTATGTATGACACCTTGTGTACAAAGGAAAGACTGTTAAACTTGTCTATCAATTAGCAAGTGAGGCTTAGACCATTTTAATGAGAAGCTGAACAAAATATCTAACCAAAAGAAGAAATTGGTGGAGAGTGGAGACTAGAAACTTGACACAGCATGATCCTGAAATTCCTAAAGGAAAAAGTAGATGAGATTATAACGATTGACTGTCAGAAAGAGATGTGCTACAAGTAAACTGATGGCAAAGTAATTACCAGCAGAAGTAACAACCAGAGGACAGCATGAGAATTATATAAACATGTGGAGAACCTATGTTTCTAAGCAGTCAGAAGAAGCACTTCTTTTAATTTTACATTCATTAATTTTATTATTTTCATGAAAAAAGAAATATTAAAATACATCTTTGGTGAGAAGAAGAAATAATAAGAGGTAAAAAAAATGTTGATAACATGGCCTCACAATAGGTAACAGCAGAGAACCAGTGTGCTCAAACTCAGAAGAAAATCAAGAGAACACACTGTCCGGTGCTAAAATATAATCATTACTCTAGTAAATATTATTAAAGGGCAGAAAAAAAGAATTAGCAGGGCTCTTGTTAAATATTTACAATTTGAACCTTGGAAAGCACTCAGCTGATGATAAATATCAACACTCCTGAGGACTTGCTTCAGAGAGAGCCAGATACCTTTTTATCAAAAGACATTGTTAAAGGTGGAAAGATTCAGACACAGACCCAGAACTGAATCTGTCTGTGGATTCCTGGGAAAATGCAACTGGCAGTATCACATCACAAGAAAAGTATTGTCTGAAAAAAATCCTCAAAAGTACAAAATACTTGGTACAAAATCCTAACCATAAAATTTCTCAAATGAGCATGCTTGCAGAGAGACACTTGTTGAACACCGAAGTGTGCAGCTTGAGATTAGGCAACCATAACAATCCAATAATTATCATCTTGTTTTATACATTATTTTAATCAGTGTTGTCACAGATTGGGGAAGTGCTCCTGGGTAGTAAACTTTTATAAACGTCTCTTAACATGTCATTTTTGTATGCATATAGGGGCCCTGTCTTTCAAGGTGCTGGGTGTTCTCACCTCCTATTAGGGTCAAAAGGATTGGGAGTGTTCAACATTCAGAGTTAGGCATATACAGCCCAAGCCTGTTCCCATTTAAACCAATAAAGAAACTGTCATTGACATCAGTGGTGTATCATCATTTCCACAATAAGAGAAGTTGAATAAATCAACATTTCCGGCTGTTAGTTTGGAAATACCATTGGCTGACTTCTATTCTAGCCTTTTTTTGGAGTGGAAGGATTAGAATTTAATATTCAGCCTTCCTTTTCTCTGCACAAGGTTCACAGCCTAAATAGCCATTTTCATACAAGTACACAGACATATTTCACACAAAGAGCTAAATCCACGGAGGATGTAAATAATATCATTCAAACAACAGTGATTTACACTAGTTCAGTATCTAGCCCCCAAAATGGTCCCGAGGGGGAGACAGCTCAACAATCATGTAAAGCCAGTATTTACTTATACCAATGTGAAAGCATGCATTAGAAACGTCTGTATTTAGAAATTTTAGCCATGCTCAAAATCAACAGAAAAGTAGCTTTTATCCCAGCTATATTGTAGTTACAGTATTTAAAGTAATGACATCAATGGTGTCAAGAGAAAGTTCTTATTCAACACTACAGACTTGTAACTAAAACTAATCTTTGAGCAGGTAGTGCGGGTAATTTTAGTTTAATAGTGTTTGGCCACCACGCAAATATGTAGAGTAGTGAACACTGTTTCAGTATAGGTGCAGGCTTCCTCCAGGCCTGGGGTATACTCAACCCCGCACTCCACCCCAGGTCTTGCCCCCACTTCAACCATTCCCCAAGTCCTCACCCCCACCCTGTCTATTCCTGCCCCATTCCACCCCCTCCTCTAAGGCACTGAGAGGGAGGGGAAGGAGTTGATTAGTGGGACTGCTGGTAGGGGTAAGTACTGTGGGGGAGGGGAAGCTGGCTACCAGTGTGTGCTAAGCACCCGCTAATTTTTTTCCATGGGTGTTCCAGCTCTGGGGTACCCATGGAGCCTGAGCCTATGTGTTTCAGCATTGCACCAAAAGATATTATAATACATTGAGTCTTCAAATAAAGAATTTCAGTAAACATGAAAAAACCCCATGCGATTATTTTAAATTATCAACATGGAAATTACCGTGATTTATTTTTACCGTATTATTACCATTTTTTTTAAATCAGCATTTATCTGATAAAGCAAGAAGGCTGTGACCCTATTGTCCTAGCTTCTAAGAGGTTATGGAACAATCTCTGTAGTATATTAATACTTCATTGGAAGACTGATAAGTGGATGCAGATCCAAGATATTCCTTTCTAGAGTTTTTTTTCATTTCACAATATGCACACAGTTCCTGTTGCAAATATGGATCAGCAGTAAATACAGCATTAAGGCTATACACAGGTATCTCCAATTGGAGACTTCCAACTGCACATGGCTTTGAGTTTATGTTTTCAAATCAAAATTTGCAGTTTTGCCTGATAAACTTTCTCTCTGTCTGTACTATGACTCTAGACCAAATATACAAGTGATGCATAAGGTAGAACAAGTGAGACCATTTTACATTAACTTAGACTTCCTTACGCTCATAATACCTTAGATCAATATACTCTGCCAGTGTTTAAGGGAGGCTAAGTGACATGCTGTGGAATTAGGAAAATATATAAGAAGGTGAAAGTTAAAGAAAAGCATGGTGTGTGGAGGGGGGTGTTATAAATAAATTTATTGGAAACTTTGACCATCCTACCAGACTTATGACCATTAGTTCATGTTCCTGGGACAGATTCTAAAATGTCAAACCTTCAAGTAGATTAAATTAGTTACTGCATAGGTATACATGCAGTCAACTGTTAAATTAGAAATATGTGTGGCAGATTGCCAGCCCTACTATGATGGGTCTCGCACTTTCTCTTCTGGGAGGAATGGGGTTCAGGGTACCGTTTCTTGCCCCTGAACTGGGATATTAACTGCCCCACTAGTGTCCTAGAGGAGGGTAGCAGAGAGGGAGAGACCCAGGCCCGCCCTCTACTCCGGGACCCAGCCAAGGGGCCCGGGATAGCAGTAACCCACTTGAATTAGTGGTTCCTTCCCCTGGGCTACTTCCCTTGCCTGCCCTTCAGCGTGTGAGGGCTTCCTGCCCTCCCCCTGCACAAGCCAGGTGTCCCTTTACCTAGAATCTTGGTTTTCTTAGCCCACCACAGCACTTCTCCAAACTTTCCTCTGCTTCCCTCCAAACTGCTCTCTGCTCCAGCTCCAGCTCCAGCTCCAATCCACTTTGTTTCTACTCCTTCAAAGTGTTCTCTGCTCCAACACCTTCCCCTGTCTGATTGAAACAGGAGGTTTATATCAGGTGACTGACTTCAGGTGCGCTAATTGGCTTCAAGTGCTCTAATTAATCTATAGCAAACTTTCTTCCCTCTACAGGGAATAAGGCTCCCTTCTAACCCTCTCCTGCTGCCCTCTGACCATGCTGTATCACATATGTTCTATTACATATAATCTCTCATATGATGTGCCAAAGGTATACCATAAATACAATTGATCACATCTATCATCATCACATATATGATAGCTTTGATGTGTTAAACACTAACTATACCGGTCTTGGGAAGATAGAAACTGACTAAACAGTACTATATTCACAAACATGAAAGAAGAGAAAGTAAGGTAGAAAAGGTACATATTTTCCATGTAATCACTTTCATTTTCAGAGCTTCACACCCCCGACTATGCAACTCTTACATTAACATTTTAGAGGCTTTTATAAAGCCATGGGTTGCAGCATTTGAAATCATTGTAACATATTCCAAACATTTTTCTGGCTGTCATCTTATTGTGTTGACAATTTGCATTAATGATTTTGCATTGTTCCTTTCTGTACTGCATTTGGATTAGAACTGGACTGATACTGAAATGTTCAGGATTTTAGCTGGGTCATGCTGAGGAAGAACATGTTTTATTCTTATGAAGTTGTTACTTTTTGGTTTTTATCCTTTCTCGCTGATAGGATTTTTACATAAATTTCAGCATTTGTATTGGCTTGGGTCCTCTCAATTCATCATAAAACGGAAGGGATGGATGTTGTCCTTGGATTGAGTTTACAAATATTTGAAGGTCATTCATAGTAAAATGCCAACCTGAAATTCTTAATCATTACATGTAATTTTATACATTCATATTGAATTTCCATTTTTGAGATTTTGTCTCTACTTTCTATAGAGGTAGATTTTGTCTGAGTTTTGCTCTTCTTTCTAACTTTGTATGTATATAACCTATTGATGTATGTATCTATCCACCACTTAGCTCAGGGAGACAGTGGCTTAGTTTCTGTCATGACACTATCTGACTAAGGTTGCACATCTCCCCCTTCTGTTTCCCTTTCTCCTGGGCCCGGGATAAGAAGAAACTGGGGGAAACAGAAACTTAGGGTTATTCTCTGATTAAATATGGGTATGAGGTACAGAAATGATGAGCAGGAGGGAGTTGAGTGGTGGCAAACAGAGTGAGGGCAATGAAACAGAGGTTTTTGAGTAGCCTACTATCAGACAAGGGGTACAAAGGGAAGAATAGTCTTGGGGTCAAGACACAGGACAGGAATTCTAGTTTCAATTCCCAGCTCCGTCCTAGGCTTCATTTGTGACACTGGTTAAATCACTTTAATCTTTCTGTGGCTCAGTTCCCCATCTGCAGAATGAGGATTATGTTTCCCTACTTTACACAGGTGTGGTGAGGGTATTATGCTAGGCACTCAAATGGTGCAATGTTGGGTGTTAAATAAATACATAAAGAAAAAGATTTTCCTCAACTCACTTTGAAATTTTTAAAGAAACAACAAAAATGGCTTTGCTTACATTAAAGAATGACCTAAAATCATTTTAAGATTGTCTAAGGATGATCATGAGATTATCAGGGAAACAAACAAATCTTATAATAGTCCTATTTCCATTACACGTATGTCCAGGAATAGAGTGATTTTTTGTCACTTGCTGTTCTAGTCACTGTCTTCTTACCATTAGAGTGAATTATCACACAGTTCCAATACTTTAGGTAAACGTATCTTTATAGCACATGATCAGTGACAAAAAATTGTAACGAGCTGAAAATGACATGAAACCATTCTATTCTGTGCCAAATATGTAATGAGATCAGAAAATGGCAACAAAAATTAATCCATTTTATGACAATCCTAAAATTTTAATCTCATGGAGGGCCCTCCTTATAGCCATATATATCTATTATTAGAATGCTGTTGAAAGAAGCAGATGGCTTTTTTTTTCCAGAGTATGATCTGCATGTGGATGAAGTGTAATGTTATTAGTGGTCATAGTAAAATCATTTACAAATAGTTAGAAATCAAGTACTGGAAAATCACCTAACCTATTTTGAAGAGAATTGAATTTAGGAAATAATATATATATATATATATATATATTATTGGATATTACATGGAAACAAATTAAATTAATGCAATATTAAAGTGGCACAATCAAATCACAGAAAATTCAGAAAGCTAAGGTAGGGGATTTTCAACGATGCAAAGGGCACCCAGTTCTGTCTTTGTGCTTCTGAACATCTCACCCTAATGTTTTAACACCAAAATTAATATGCCCACAATAGATATTCTGTACTGGCATATTGTATGGAGTCTATTTTTGTATATAAACGCTGTACATTAAACTAAAAAATTAATCAAAAACAGGCAGAAATTAATATATATGATCAATGTTGGAACACTAACTTTTTGTACTTTTTGCCGTTTTTGTGATTGTGTTACTTTAATATAGGTGTGGCACTGAGATGGTACTCACTGAGCTGATGGATGATATTTATTGCTAAAGACAAAAGTTCAACCCATTGTTGTTAGGCATACTAAGTAGAAAGAAATCAAAGAATAGAAATCTGTTCACTATGGGCATGATTTACTCTTACCCTACTGTTTTACTCTACTGTTATTCCATTGACTTCTGCAGAGTTACTCTTGATTTACTTTGGTGTAAATGAAAACAGAATCAGTCTCTGATTTTATTTTGTTTCACACTAAAATTAAAGAACATACACAGAGAATCTAAGATTATCGTTTCCAAATGATCTCAGTCTTTTCTGTGTTGATTTTCAATGGCATTCAATTCACTTTGTGGTAGATTTTTTGGTATTACCTTGCCTGATTTCACAATTAATAAAGTCAAGTACTTACCCAGAGCATCTAGGTTTCAGTCTGTCTCCTCTGGCTGATGCTGTCCAGCTGAAGCTACTGATGGATATCTCTTCTTTTCTCTTCTTAACTTTGACAGTTGAAACTCTAAGGCTCTAGGAGACAGCTGGAAATTAATTAACTGGATAAAATTGGAACTTTGCTTCTCCTTTCCCTCTAATTAACTATTTTTTCTAACTCTTACTGATTTAACTAAGAAAATCTGCCAGCTAAAACTACTCTTCTTTGGTTTCATTTGTCTCTTCTTAACTTTTCTTTTAATCTACAATTTACTTGCAGCTATCCTCTCAGTGTTTTATATTCTTGTTATCAATCTATCCTGGGCTGCACAAAAGCCTGATCCTTGACAAGAGAAGGAACAAAGAACCTGTACTTTACTTGGGTCACATGCTAAACATTTGATGGGCTGGAGAGCTCTGTTTTAAGCATCAGTTCATCAGCATCTCAAGATTCCATAAACTTACAGCTGGGGATCCCAGGTGTGTTTTTTGTGAGGAGAGAACAACATATAACTCTGCAGAACTGACCAGTTCCGATCCTTGGATATTAGGCATGAGACTTTTTCCCAAATACCTTCCTCATCTGTGTCCCAATTCAATCACAAAATGCCTATTATCCTTTACTAATATTCAGCAAAGCCGTTAAACATGTGCATAACATGAAGCATGTGAGTCCCAGAAACACAAAAATATTTATGTGCCTAAACCCCAGATTAAGGTGCCTAAACAGCCTGACTTCAGGAGATGGGTTCTATTCATGGATTGATAAGCAGAACTAGGCACCATCCTTCAGCCTGAACATGGATGCCTACCTCTAAATAAGATGGATGGGGCTTAATACACACCCTTTTGTTGGCATCTCCCGTGAGCTAGCTTAGCCAGCTCTGCACCTACTATGCTGGCTTTTGGATCTCATTTTAGGTTCCCATCTCTGAGTTCCTCTGTGTTTTTAAAGAATTGTAATAGCAGCTCAGTCTCTGTGTTCTCCTTCAAGGGTAATTCCACTGCTCTTCTCCCCCCAGACGCCACTCCCTGCAGACAAGCTGGGTAAAACTGGATCTCCTAGGCTCCAGCTTTTCCATGGTTCTAAGGTGTTCCTTTTGGTATGGACACTCATCAAGATTATCTTTTACAGGAGGTTGGCTTTTATTATATAGGAGATCAGACTAGATGATCAATAGTGGTCTATTCTGGCTGTGGAATCTATGAACCTTAATTACCCTTCCTTGTTAGACATCTGCTTGATGAAAGAATTTCTCCTGACACCTTTCAGCTCAATATGAAGACTACATAGCAGTGAAGGCACAGAATACTTTTATAATCAAAATCATGTGCAAGAAAACAAAATGGCTACAGGGAGAGAGAGTTCATATCAGATAGAGCAGGGGTCAGCAACCTTTCAGAAGTGGTGTGCCAAGTCTTCATTTATTCATTCTAATTTAAGGGTTTGCGTGCCCGTCATACATTTTAATGTTTTTAGAAGGTCTCTTTCTATATAAGTCTATAATATATAACTAAACTATTGTTGTATGTAAAGTAAATAAGGTTTTTAAAATGTTTAAGAAGCTTCATTTAAAGTTAAATTAAAATGCAGAGCCCCCCGGACCGGTGGCCAGGATCCAGGCAGTGAAAGTGCCACTGAAAATCAGCTCGCATGCTGCCTTCGGCACGCGTGCCGTAGGTTGCCTACCCCTGAGATAGAATTAAGAACATTTACACAGACAGGTTTCCCAGACTGGAACCGCTATCATTCCTGTTATATTTGTCTGTTCCTGCTACTTTACATGCTCTCTTTGAGCTCAAAAAAACATGTCGATTTGAAAATGAATAAGTGGGAGGAGCATGTATGTAAAGTACAGAAAAAAAAGTTATAGAAACTTGATCAAAATATAATCTGAGCAGTTCACAAAACTTTTCTCTACAATCCTTACTTGTAATGCTGCATCTGAAAATAGATTTAGATTCAGTATTGTAGATGATAACATGGAATTACCACTGCAGAATTTGCCCTTCCCTTTAATGCCAAAAAAATTTCATGGGCTGTGTTTATTACACAATTAGAAAAGACCAAGAAAAGGGCAAATATATTATAAAAATCTTTGTAAATTTGACTGGAGTTTACTTATGAAACTTACCAGATGAGTCAGTTCCCAAATGAGAAGGGTATTAGCATTCTACGCATTAAACTAGCATTCTGTTTTAACCCTGAAGCTTCCCATTGGTTTCAATGGCCTCACATAAACTCAGCCTTACTAACAAGATTATATGTCGGCCAATGATGTTAAATGATAGAGCTGTGAAAATAACACAGAATGAATGATTCATTTAACATATTTAACCTCTTTTTCTACTCACGGAATATCCCTGAGCAAATAGTGAAATCTTTGAATTTACTGGATTTTCAAGTTTGTTACACAAATATATTTTGAATATTTAACTGTATGAATTTAATGTGACTATTTAATGTGTTCCTTAGTTTATAATTGTCAAATAAATAAAATGGTATTGTTCCTATTTCCTGACTAAATGCCTTTGCAAGAACTTTCAGTATGACTTCTGATGTGAGAATTTAAAAATTGGTACCCATGAATTTTGTACATTGAGATTTTACATTTTCTTTGCATGAATGTTTGCAACAGTAAAACTAAATCACGCAGATATTCATAGAAAGTGAAAAAAAAAAAGGTGTATGAAGGTTTTAGCCAATATTTTCTCAATAATATCTAACAGTGTGGATGCTGTCATTATAGCCAAGGTCCTGGCTATAATGCTCTGCTACAAGTTATAAAATTCCATGGCTTGTGTTAGACAAGAAGTTTACAGATTTTAAGGTCAGAAGGGATAATTAGATCATCTAGTCAAAGTTCCACCTACATTTTGCAGGGAGGAATTTGGAAGACTGTAAACTCTATGGCAGCTTTATTTAAATTAAAAATCTAAGTTTTTTTCTTGAGTTTTAATTATAATATTGAATAATATTCAGTATAATAGTTCCTGTGTTGTTTATTTTACATCAGATTATGAACACTGTACTCACACCAATGAGAAGTTACTGACATAACTAGTACCATGTTTCTTTCATATTAATTTCAATTTCTTTGGCAATGTCTTTGTATTTTTGCTTCTTGCGTGCTGCATATTTTTGTACTTGTTACTCTTCACTGCAATGCTAAAGTTGTCAAGAAGAAGCTGGAGGGTAAACACCTGAGGAAGAATGACAATGAGATAAGTATTGTACAATAAGCGCATCAGCTGGGTGTTGCTGCTAAACTGATTAACAGTGAAATAGCTGACACAGTTTGACATTTAAATTGTCATTTCTGTTTCAGTTATCACCACAATGCAATGAATGGGGCAGATCAGATTTCACATAATCATTGCTTGAGGCTGAATGCAAGTTCAGGAAGACAACTATGTATCAATTAACAGTGTTGTAGCCCTATTGGTCCCAGGACATTAGAGAGAGAAGATGGGGGAGTGTGACAGAATACAACCCTATATTCACTTCCTACACACTATTGTACTAATCTTTTACAAGGTATGACTTATAAAATATCTGAAAACTCATAATTTGCTGGTCAGTATTGCCCTCATAAAATATTTGTGGCAACACTGAAAAAGAAGGAATAAGATTCTCCTATATGATTTTATTAATACATGTTCCAAGCCCCACAGCCCTACCCAGATAGAAGTCAGCAAACTGGTCTGTCCTAAACAAAGGAATGTGTGCTTGCCTTAATTTGCTTTTAAGCAATAAACAGAGTCATCAGGCAAGAAGGGAAACAAAGAAAACTAAAATAGGTGAAAAAAGCCAGCGGGGAACATACCGGTACTTCCACATAAACTCTTTGTCTCTTGGGTCTCAGCTGGAAATGTTTTTCAAGAGGGGGACTGGAACTATAAAAAACAGGCACAAGCACCAAGGGGGCATGTCTGTTACAGCTATCTCCCTATTCCATTTTGTCTCTTACAGCTGTCCACATACTCCATTTTGTTTTTGTTCTCCTGTGGCCTCCCCTCCCTGGCTGTTAAGTTGTTTAGCAGGGCCACTGCCCTTCTCAAAGGGAGGGCCC